>NW_010395046.1:0-9503 GCF_000710305.1 Buceros rhinoceros silvestris
ATGTAAAGGAGCAAACTAGTTCTCATCTTAAAAGCGATTTTAGTATCTTGCATGTCCAAATCTTCTAAGGCCATTTCCCTTGCTATGCATGAGGTGTTTTGTTTTCTCTCGTGCTATTAATCTTCGAGGTTTCTGTAGCATATCTTAAATATACACAGTTCTATCTTCCAATGAACAAATACCCTAGTTATTTTCCTCTTTCAAGGGAGGATTAGGGAAAAATTTCAGATTAATCGCAGAATATCAGATAGGACTAGGCCAGGTATATGCAGTTTCGTGACTACTTGACTCATTTGCAAGCCTCAGCTTTCAGAAGGGAAGCCTGTCATGCATCCACATTTAGAAAAAAAACTTAGTGATTGGTAGTATAATGAAACTTCAACAGTTATGTAAAAATACAAAGGAGTCATGCTTCACTGTGGATGTGAAGAAGGGTACACCTAGTAGGAGCATGCTGTGATGATACTTTGACATGGATTTTTCATTTGTTTCAAATTCTAAGTAATTTCTTTTCCTGAAAGTTCTTGTGACTTCTGTGAAATTGTCCTTTCTCTGATTTTACTAGATTTTCACTAAAATGTACATCTATCTCTCTATTTCTTGAGGATCATTTTGTAGACCAAGTACAGCAGCTGCATAGGAAGTACACTATGGTTTTGGGCCTCCCTTAAGTGCTGTGTTGGCATGGCATTATCAGCTCTCAAATACAAATGCTGAGACATTTGGATGTTGGTGTGGTGCATGCTGCTTGAAGGAATGCATCAAGCATCCTCCTCCTTTTCATCACTGGGAGCTAATGAGAGCATGTTCTGTGAAGGTCTGTCTCTGCTCAGGCATTAGGGGAAGAGTTCATTAGTTAGGTTGTACGGTGCTACTTGACAGTTCTCCTTTTCTCTAAAAGAAAACCCAAATATGATTTACTTGATTAGATCTGCTAGCTTTTGTTGCATGTTTAGTTAGCTCATTGTTTTGCTCTCCAAGCAGTCTGTGATTCTAGATTATCTTTAGGAGCCCTTGTGTCGTATCTGTTTACAGCTCTTTGAGAGCTGTTTGCTCTTCATTGGTGGAACTCACCCTGATTGTTGGAGTATTTTGCTTTTGTTTAAACTGGTGTTAAAGGCAAGAGTTGCATGTGTTCGCAGGAGATGTGTGTTTAGGGTTATACCTATGAGGTGGTTTGAAACACTTGTGTTTCAAACAGAATTGTGCGGCTGCTTTTTGTTTCCGTCTTCCCCCTCCCCCTGCCCCTTTTCCTTGAAGGAGTGTCATTGAAGAGATTGGTGGTGGTGGTGGTTCCAAAAGTATGTGCACGTTTTGATCCCCTCCCTCAGCATTACAATATTGCACAACATGTTTGTCATGAAGATGTGTAGAAGAATAAACAACATCTGAAAAGACAAAGTACATTAGCATTCAGCTATTCTGCTTCTCTGAAAGCCCTCTAAGACTACCCAATCCATAATATGCTTGAAGTGGGACTGGTACCAAATAAGAGCCAGATATGCATAGGTTTGGTAGTAAAATCACATGATGTAATTAAAATACTTTGCTTGGCCTGTAACAGCTGTATATTATTTCCCTGCATATCCTCTGTGAGATGACCAAGTTCAGACATTGATGCTATAGAGTCAGGAGTTGCTGCATGAGAGTACTTTCCCTCCTTTTTACTAGAAAAAGTTTTGGTGGAGGTAAGAATTGTAGCTCTGTTTTGGCAACATATCACTGTATAAAATCAGAGAAATACTTCATTTGGAGATGTACATAAATGAAATAAACCACAATGATCTCAAAATATCTTCAGTGTGTAATACCAATTTATAATTTCCTGCTTTGACAAATAATAGTCTGATTATTTTCAGCAAAAGTTCATCACTTTATAAGCTGGTAGCTCCTCTTGCAGATACCTGTTTAACAGTTACTGACTTCAATGGCTTATGCCCAGATTTAAGTATGGAATGAGGGTAAAAGTTACTGCAAATGTTCTGGAAAACAGTGGTAGATTTTGTGTGGGTATTCTTGATCTCTTTCTCAGAACTTGTGGGTGGGGGAAGAGATCTGCAGAAGACATGGGAGCAAGTAGCTTGCAATGTCTCTTAGTAAGAATTGGACTTCAGAATATACTGTTGTGATGGCTTGAGCTACTCTCTTTCATTCTTCTGTTACTGTAGAAACGAGTTTCTTAGAAGATTACGGATTCTTAGTATAATAGTCTGGGAAGTTTAGGCATATGAGGATATCATTACACATGTCCCAGAAATTAAGTCAAGATTGTTCTTCTACATACCAACCTTAAATTCTTACTGCTTGACTTTTTTTCTTCTTAAGAAAGAATTTGTGTGCCGTGCTTGCATCATTATTTGCAATCCCATTCTAACCAATGCTGATATGCTAACCTTGGTCATATAAAATGACTGCTTATTGGTTTTTTTTTCTCTTGGAACCCACACTTTATTCAGCTCAGTTTGGCATGGTTTTTGTTTTGATTCTTTTTTTCCCCTCTTTCTTATTGATACTTGTATCGGACTTAAATTGGTTGGGGTTTTGTGGCGATTCGTGTTTTTTTTTCCTCTTGGAACCCACACTTTATTCAGCTCAGTTTGGCATGGTTTTTGTTTTGATTCTTTTTTTCCCCTCTTTCTTATTGATACTTGTATCGGACTTAAATTGGTTGGGGTTTTGTGGCGATTCTAAAAGGGACATATATGCAAACTCTCTTGGTTGACAGTATCAACCTTCCATACCTAATTAAGTTACTGTTCAAGGAATGAACAAGCTAGCCTTTATTTTTACTTAGCTTTTAAAATAGTCAAGTGAAGGGGAATGGAATGGAAGGGGAAGTTGTAGCATTTGCCCAGAGAAATACTTTCATGTGAGATTCTTACTGGAAAAAAACCTGGGACAGTCATTTAGCTACTCAGTCAAGACCTCTGAGGTGATGGTTTTATTGGTTTATTTATTACTACATCCTCTGAGGGCATGGATGTAATTTAGTGGAACAGAGGGGAAAAGTGTCCTGGTTTAAGTTACAACAGAACTAATTCTGTTCAGTGATTTTCTTTTTCAGCTCAGCCTCTTCTAAGTGACTGGCACTTCTGGAAGTTAACGGTGTATTTTTGCATGCAGTGTCTGCTGCTAGAAGTGGTAACACTTGATGTTTAGTTACTACCAGGGACTGCTGTGCAGAAAGGCTCTTGCTGATACTTGCTTCTGTGAAGACCAAGGTCAGTGCTAAATTCTGTGTACCATGCTGGGGGTGCCTTAAGTTAGAGGCTACACCTGTAGGGAGGATCAGGCAGGACAGTTGACCCTGAACTGACCAACAAGGTGTTCCATTCCATCATCATCATATTTGGTATAAAACTGAGGGATCACAAGGATCAAGCTCTCTTCTTCAGTGGCTGGCACCTGAGGAGGACTCTCTCTGTTCTGCCTTTGATCCCAGGCTGTGCATCCCTGAATGCGGTTCCAGAATCCAGCTCTTGCATCTGGTTCCCATCTGATGCTGAGTCCAGTCTAGGATTTTCCCAGTGTCTGCCCTGCAGCATCAGTGGTGATGGTGACTTGGTTGCCAGCGGGGGGGTTGGTACTGTATGTGTTTGCATATATGTTATTATTTTCATTAAAGCAGTTTTAGTTTTCCAATCCATACGTCTCTCTCTCTTATTTCCTTTCTTTTCCCTTTTGAGAAGGAGAGGGCTTAATAGAGAGCATCTCTCAATTGTCTAGTGGCCAGCCCAGCCCTAACCTATGACAGAAAGATGCTTTGGATAAATCTTAAAAATCTAAAAATTTAAAAAAACATCTTAAAACCTGTGCATGTCATCCAGCAGTTTAAGATTCTGTAAGTTTTATTTTCATCTTTTGTAACTACATTTTCAAATTTGTAGTAAAGAGATTAGTGCTTCAATTCTGGAACAATCTTTTCTATTTGACTTCAGGTTGTTCTATTTAGGTTTGGGGTGGTTTTTTTTTATTATTGTCACTCACTTGAGAATGAATTGGAAATGGTAAACGCCTTTGTATCTTTCATACCCTGGCTTCAGAAGTTTCACTGTTCATATTGCCGTGGCCCTTCTGGCTTTTAGGCTTCCTAACAAGAGGTAACTAGTTATGTCAATCTCTCAAGGTGGAATTGGAGGCAATTGAGTGGGCACCATTTTCAGCTTTTGTTCAGCTACTGTTTTCACCTCCTATTTGTCTCTGTATCTGTGCATCCACATAGGTGAGTGCTCTTCAGTGAACTTGAGACCTACTACCTGTCTCAACAGAGGATCAACAAAAAGCTCCTAGTTATGACTTTTCACATTGCTGCAGTTAGAGGGAACTTATTTGAGTTTTGTATATAACTTTATGATAAAGACAATTTTCGCACTGTTTTCTGCTTCTGTTCTCTACCTTGCATAAAGCAACAGAGGCTGTCATGGAGAGCAGTATAGTTCTATGTACCTGACTGATTTTTTTGAAACCAGGTGTGTGTGCAGAAAGTTTGTTATAAAAAGCTGTAAATGAACGTGAAGTATCTGAAGCATTTTGTGCTTATATTTAAAAAGAGGGCCACAAAGTGTGCTTAAAAAAAAAGTGCAAAATCTAGTCTGCAAGATTTGTCATGTAGAAGGACAACCATGGAAGTGGTTGTTCTTGATCTACCACCTCCTGATCAGAATTTTCAACCTAGCTGAAAAGTGCAGCATCTTTGCAAGAGTTTGATTGATGTTAGAGTTGAAACAAAGATACTTATTAAAACAACCAGTTTACAGCAGCTCTTCCAGATATTCCAGACTGGGGGAATCTTAACTATGTGTCAAGAATGTCTGCGTATTGGTAGGAAGCTGACATCAGCCTGGTGCATAGGAGGCAGTGTTGACTTCCATAGAAAGAAATAGATATTTTTGATTGGCAGGCTGCAGTCTAAACAGAACTGTGCACATTCTAATCATCCCCTTGTACTCGATACTGAGTGACAGCGGGTCATAACGAGGTCAGGGTGCTGGCCGTACAGTTCAGCACGGTTTTCCTACAGATACAGAGTATGAATTGTCTCAGCTATCATGTTAAAGAACTTGTGTAATGAATTATCCTCTGAACTATTTTTTAATTTCGAATGCATTTTCCGATAAATGTTTTAGACTTCTAAATATAGAAATCCACGAAAGCACTGTATTGTTACTCTTACAAATTTTGATGTATTGACAGATTGACAACCATCTTTGTGTTTTTGGTTGGTTTGCCTTTTTTTTTTTTAATTGGTTTCTTAAATATAAAACTATAACAGTTGTGGGGAAGGGAGGTTAGGATTAGAAGGTTAGGAGTAGAAACCATCAAAGATTACCCAATAATCTGGTATTTAAGGGGAGAAAATATTAATACCAAGATTCTAGCTTGCAGCTTTGAGCCAAACCCAAGAGAAAAATGGTTTGTTCTGTCTTTTCTGGGGAAATAGTACACTTATAAAAGAAGAACTGTTAATTGATCATACTGCTCAGGCAGAGCATTAGCCGGAGAAATGACCATTAATGGAAACTTGAGGGCCTGGAGAACCCCAAACTGGAGTTTCTGCATTGATGTTCTCTAATTTGTATTATATTTGTATTAAAGTGGTGAAACCAATTTAAGAATAACCCTATCATGATTAAGCCAGATCTACAGACAGAAATTTCCTCCCCCACATACCCTTAAGAATTATAAACCCAAACTTGTTGGAACTAAAAAATAAAGCAACTGTAGCTTGGAGTTTTTTTTTTGTTCTTTTTTCCCTTCCACTTCCATTTTGGTTTTGTATAATTCATATGGTTATTGTTCAGTTTTGAAAAAAATGAATAAATCCCCTTAATTTTGTGTGCAAAATGAAGAGATAATACTGCAATTTTCTGGAGATCTTAGCTAAAGTTTCTTAGTTCTCTGTTGGCCATGTCATGTAATCACTGTTAATACTTATGTGAGCTTTGTCCTTCATAAGTGATATATTGGCACACAGTCATTGAAGTTGAGAGAGACATGATACTAAGATAAATAATACCTCATTTTACAGCATGTCAGTTTATATTGTACCTGAGCTTTAATACTAGGATTTCAGGTTTTGTTGTGGTCAGTCTTTGACCTTCCAGTACAGAAGAACCCTCTGTACTTAAAACTATGCCATGATTTGAAGATGAGTAAATCTCAATGTGGTGTTATCAACGTGTACAAATAGAGAAAACAAAACAAAAATGCTTATAAAACTGCTGCCGCCTTGTCCTGTGGACTCCTGGCAGGTCTTGCAGATGTCAGAAAATTTCAGTAATGGATTCAGGCTATGACACTTGTCATTTAAAAAGTTACATCACAATTAATAGATTCAGGATTTGGTGTATTTTTTTTTTCTGCAGTGTCACACTTGTTGCCTGTGTGGCAACCTTAATTTCCTTTTGAGCAAATGAAAGCCCAGTAGCAGAGCCTCAGGAAGTTGTTAAAGCAATTAAAGGCTTCTCTTTCTCAGCACATTGCATGGTTACCATAGTATCCTCTGCCTCCAAGTCTTTACTGATGATGTCAGTATGCATACAGGGGCTATTCACAGCGTCTACAAGAGGATGATTCAGCCCTCGCTAAAGATCATGAGCATCTTTCCATATGTTCTATTATCTAGTGTCATTTTAGGAATTCATGGGACTGGAAGGTAAGTGGCTTCTGCTTCATATTTAATAATTTTTATATATCCTTACATTCTGAGGAGTCAGGATTGCTTATTTTATCTTCTTTTGCTTTGTTCACTAGATATGTGAAGTGTGTTTTAGCTAAACCAATTGCATAGCTTGTGTAATTTTAAACTTGGCGAAGTCTAGCTAATCTTCAATATGAAAAAATTCCTCAAGTTAAAAACTGGTTTATTAAGTAATTAGATGAATTTTACCAATTAAAATACCCGGAGCTTTTTTTTATTACTCATAAGAAAGCAAATTATTTAATGGGAGCATTACCTAAGAGGAAAATGTTCAAGCTTTTTTTATTAAAACAACAACAAAAGAATTAACCTCAACTCATACTGCATTTTATTTTTTCTGGTCTTTATGTGGATAGTAGAACAGTGGATGAACATGCTCTCATGCAGCTATTCTGCATGCAGTTTTGTGTTTGTAAAGAGGAAATGATTTTATGAGAAACTCAAGGATTTCTGCACAGTTTGGCCCTGCAAACTAAGTTTATTTGTAAGCATGAGATGTTAAGCTATTAACTGTTTGGTTTCACAGTCGGAGTTTTCTTCCTTTTTTCAGTCCACTTCCTGCAATGCTTTAGATTACTATGATTGCAGATGGCCATGCCCGGTACCCAATGTCTGATTCTTTTACCAAAAAACAACAAAATCCCCTACTCTGTTAAAAAAACAAAACAACAAAAAACCAAACTGAAACAACAACAGCTCCCTGCTGGAGCTAAGGTGCGAAACTATAATAACTGCTCTTTTTAAAATCTTCTTTTAATGCCTTGTATCTTCATTTTGAGTTTATTGTGTTTTGATTTTTCCACTCTGAAAACTCTGTGGTGGTTTACTTATAAAACAATCTATGTATTTAATACTTAAATAGAAGAATTTTGGGTGGAGGTGGAGGATGAGAAAAGAACTATTAGTGTAAATGGAATCAAATTTGTAAGAAGGGAGTTTGGTGTATTCTACATTAAGAGAGTGTGTTTTGTACAAGTCCACCAATTTACCCTTCTCCCCTCCTTCCCCACCTCCATTAAGTATGCAGTATGCAAATAATTTTTCTTTCCCTCTACTTGTTTTGGTTTATGTTTTCTGATCATAAAGGCCATTGGTTTATTTAGACACAAAGTATTTTTTGGGAATGAGGTCCTCTATTGACATTTCTTACGTGCTTAACAGGCACTAACTAATATGACCCTTAGCCAGTCTAATGCTGCACACAATACGATATGTGGAAATACTATTAATTACAAGATATGTGATGAATTAGAGCAAGGAAGACAATATCCTATGTTTTGGAGATACTCTTAAGTCCATGTAGACTGAGGATTTTTTGCTTTTTAGTGCAAAGATATATATGCTGTTTTTCTCCACTAGATTGCCTAGCTATTCATTTGGATATTAATATAGAGAAAAATATTTTAGATAAATTGAAGAAGCCAACTCCCTCTCCAATGCCTTTTATATATCAACTTCCATATTTGACACTTAAAGTCTGTTTATGTAGTAATGCATTCTCGTATTGATCACATTGTACTCCTTCATTTTACGGCTTTAGGTGTTGTGCATCTTTTCCTTTTCAATCTGCAACGTTGCCTATCAAGTAAAGAACAATAAGATGGATACATTCTTCAGGAATAGAATATTTAACTGTATTAACTGTATTAAACTATTTGAATTATTTTAAAGGTGCTTTCCAAGATTCTGGGAAAAAAAATCCCACCAGTCCTGAGGGTTCTATAGTCAGAGGTTTGAAATGGTTTTGGTTAAATGTCGTAAGTTTTATATAATTGTGCAGAAGAAATTAAGACTGAAGATCCACTCATAATTTCCCATCATGAAAGCTCTGGAAAAAAGAGCTGATTTTGAGGATTTTGTAATTTTTCTACTTAATATCATTTGATCACTTCCGTATTATGTGAATAAGGAAACATACTTTAAGTTGCACATATATATTGGTTTTCATTTAGTTTTTCATGAAGCTGAGAAGGTTGGTGGTGAGTTTAAGCAATAGTATGATCCCAAATATCAGAAAAATTATTTTTAAACCAGAAACTGTTTTAGAAAGCGAGTGAAGATTTCAGTTAGGGAAAAAAATGCATATGTGGAGTACATGTAATTGGAGATTGTGTTTACAGGTGTATGGTTTTTACGTATTTGTTAATTGTTTTTATTAAACAATTTTCTGTGTACTTCTGGCATGTTTTTTCAATGGGGCAAAGTGAACCTATACATACAGAGGTGACTTGCAAAGAACAAAATGCTTTGAAAAAATGGAAGTCTTTATTCTTCAAAACAAATCATATTCTCAGTTTACGACAAATCAGTGTAATTGTCATGTTCAAAGTAAAAATTAATGTGCTATTTTGTAACAGAGTGTAACCTGTTTGTTTCTTGAATAAAGACTTTAAATGTGAAAAAAAACCCCACCAAATTTTATATACAAACATAAATACTTCATCTTTTTCAGTACAGATAGTAACCAACATTGAGTACAAGCTCTGTTTAAATGTAAATGAATGCTGTTCCAGCCAGGAGTCAAAGCTGAATATAACATCATTTTGGGAAGTTGTTAAAATAAGTTATTGATTCAAAATACCTTAATCAGATATAAATGGAAATTATAATTCTACCTTGATGAATCTGTGTATTAATAATTACTGTTGTAGCATATTTAAACCCTGAAATGCAATTAGCAGCTTCCAATATTATTTTTTTATAGGATATGCTAGCAGCAATGACATTTTTAGAATTTTAAGGATTGTATTTCTTGTCCCAAAAGATACCATACAATACTATTAACTATCTTATATATATATAT
>NW_010395047.1:0-1330 GCF_000710305.1 Buceros rhinoceros silvestris
CTGTGGTACCTGGATACTGTATGTGTTCGACACCGCACTGAGGTGGGGGAGGCATGGTGCTGCCACTGATAATACCGATGTATGACTGATTTCCCATACCCATGGCTGTCTTTTGAGCAACTGCAATACTGTCACACAGATTACAAGCAGAAAAGTAAGCTGCAACAGATCTAAGGCTACATATAAACTTGGAAAGAGTAGCACATTTATACCTGCAGCAAGCAAGTCTCCTGCCTTCCCTAAGACAGGCCCAGCAGGCACACAAGGTACATAATACAGAGGACTCCCTATCTTCTCTTCACCTGACAGAACACAGTGAGCTCAAGATGGGCCAATAGTGAAAAGTTCCTGCCTGGGTCAGCAGGCGTCTCCCCTTAACAACACACCCAACTTGCCAGGTGCCCTCGCACAACAAGTAGGAGGCTCTGCAAGTGGAACCTAACATCAATGAGAATGATAGTTCTTCTACCTTGGAAACGTTGTCAAGGTTAGGTCAGCTTATGCCCTGTATCAAAACTGATTCCATAAAGAAAGAGACAGGTCATTGTCATAGGTGACTCAATTCTGAAGGGAACAGAAGGCCCAATATGCAGACCTGACCCACTTCTTTGGGAAGTCTGCTGCCTCCCTGGGGCCTGGGTTAACGATGGGTGAGAAAGTTTCCTACCCTGGTAAGGCCCTCAGATTATTATCCATTATTGACTTTTCCGGTAGACAACACTGAACTCGTAACAAAAGTCTGACGACAATCCAGAGAGACTTCCAGGCCTTGGGACAGCTGGTCAAGGGATCAGGAGCACGAGTAGTGTTCTCCTCGGCCCCTCTAGTTGCAGGGATTAATGTGGGAAGAAACAAGAACCACCACCAGATCAATACCTGGCTCACAGACTGGGGCCACCAGCAGGACTTGGGGTTTTCTGATCACGGGTCGGTTTACATGGCGCCAGGCCTGCTGGTGACAGATGGGGTACACCCGTCTCAAAGGGAGAAGAGGATTTTAGCACCGGAGTTGGCACAGCTCATGGAAAGAGCTTTAAACTAGATTTGAAGGGGGAAAGGGGTAAAGCCAGGCTCACTGCAGGTAAGTCTGGGAGTGGCACATCAGCGTTTGTGGGACAGGGTGCTAGCAAGGTCTTTCAATCTGCCATCCCAGTGGAGGCAGGGGATGGAGTGCCAAGTGACAGCAAAGACATGAAGGTTCCTGATGAGCTGGGAATCATGGTGGCACCTAGGAACAGTCAGGTAAGAATTCAACCTTCCGCCACCAAGAAGGTGACAGGATCAACAGCCCAACTACAGTGCATCCACACCAATGCCAGCAGCACGGACC
>NW_010395047.1:1771-2179 GCF_000710305.1 Buceros rhinoceros silvestris
GAGAAACCCAATACAGCAGAGAGGAAACAGTCCAGGAATCTCCTGGACTGTGTGGAAAACAACTTCCTGATACAGCTGGTGAAGGAGGGAAAGTTTCCTGCTAGACCTATTGTTTACAAACAGAGAACTTGGGACATAGTGATCGTGAGATAGTACAGTTTTCAATTCTTGGGGAAGTACAGAGCAGGGTCAGTAGAATGGTCACTTTGGACTTCCAGAGGGCAGACTTTGGCCTGTTGAGGAAACTGGTTGGCAGAGTCCCTTGGGAGGCAGCCCTGAAGGATAAGGGCAAGTTCTGGACATCCTTCAAGAAGAAAATGTTCAAGGTGCAAGAACAAGCCATCCCCTCTACCATCCAGTAGAGCTCCATCCTCTACCGGATGCAAGGGGGAAACAGTGAACAAGGGT
>NW_010395047.1:2412-11043 GCF_000710305.1 Buceros rhinoceros silvestris
GAAGGGGATCCACTCAACGGTACTGAGCGAGCTGGTGGAAGTGCTCACCAAGCTACTTTCCATCATTTATCAGCAGTCCTGGCTAACTGGGAAGGTCCCAGTTGACTGGAGGTTAGCAAACGTGATGCCTATCTACAAGAAGGGGTTACTACAGGCCTGTCAGTCTGACCTTGGTGTCAGGGAATGTTATGGAGCAGATCATCTTGAGTGCCATCACACAGCACATACAGGACAAGCAGGTGATCAGACATCAAGCCCAGTCAGACATCAAGCCAGGAGGGAGCACTGATCTGCTTGAAGGTCAGGAAGCTCTACAGCAGGATCTGGACAGGCTGGATCGATGGGCTGAGGCCAACAGTGTAAGGTTCAACAGTGGCAGGTGCCGGGTCCTGCACTTGGATCACAACAATCCCCTGCAATGTTACAGGCTTGGGGAAGAGTGGCTGGAAAGCTGCCCAGCAGAAAAGGACCTGGGGGTGCTGGTTGGCAGCCGATTGAACATGAGCCAGCAGAGTGCCCAGGTGGCCAAGAAGGCCAACAGCATCCTGGCTTGTATCAGCACTAGTGTGGCCAGCAGGAGGAGGGAAGTGATTGTCCCCCTGCTCTCAGCACTGGTGAGGCCACACCTTGAGTATTGTGTCCAGTTTTGGGCCCCTCACTACAAGAAGGACATTGAGGTGCTGGAGCATGTCTAAAGAAGAGCAATGAAGACAGTGAGGGGCTTAGAGAACAACTCCTATGAGAAGGGGTGAGGGAACTGGGGTTGTTTAGCCTGGGGAAAAGGAGGCTCAGGGGAGACCTTATCACTCTCTCTACAACTACCTGAACGGAGGTTGTGGGAAGGTGGGGGTCAGTCTCTTCTCCCATATAAGGTGTGGGTCGATCTCTTTTCTCAAGTAACAAGCAACAGAACAATAAGAAATGGCCTCATATTGTGCCAGAGGAGGTTTAGGCTGGATATTAGAAAAAACTTTCTTCACCAAAGGAGTTGTTAAGCACTGGAACAGGCTGCCCATGGCAGTGGTGGAGTTACCATCCCTGGAGATATTTAAAGGACAACTGGATATGGTGCTGAGGGACATGATTTAGTGGTGACTTGGCAGCGTTGGGTGTACAGTTGGGCTTGATCTTCCAACCAAAATGCAGCACTGGTGCGGCCACACCTTGAGTATTGTGTCCAGTTTTGGGCCCCTCACTACAAGAAGGACATTGAGGTGCTGGAGCATGTCTAAAGAAGAGCAATGAAGACAGTGAGGGGCTTAGAGAACAACTCCTATGAGAAGGGGTGAGGGAACTGGGGTTGTTTAGCCTGGGGAAAAGGAGGCTCAGGGGAGACCTTATCACTCTCTCTACAACTACCTGAACGGAGGTTGTAGCAAGGTGTGGGTCGATCTCTTTTCTCAAGTAACAAGCAACAGAACAATAAGAAATGGCCTCATATTGTGCCAGAGGAGGTTTAGGCTGGATATTAGAAAAAACTTTCTTCACCAAAGGAGTTGTTAAGCACTGGAACAGGCTGCCCATGGCAGTGGTGGAGTTACCATCCCTGGAGATATTTAAAGGACAACTGGATATGGTGCTGAGGGACATGATTTAGTGGTGACTTGGCAGCGTTGGGTGTACAGTTGGACTTGATCTTCCAACCAAAATGATTCTGTGATTCTATTTTATGACTCAAGAAAAACTTGATTAAAATGTCTAACTAATGAAGAATAAAAAAATCTCCATATTGCAGCTGGCCATAGATGAAAAATCAGTTTAAGTTAACTGTGTCTCCAGTTCCATTCTCAAGCATCCTTTTTGCAAGACTGGTATTTCTATTTCATTTCTAAAATTCTTAACTTTTAAAAAGTTTGAAGTCACAGCCTAGAACACTGATGTTGATGGAAGGGGTAGACATTCCACCTTGCCATTTAGTAAACTACTTAGCAAAAACCAGTGATGACTTTTGTCTATATAAACAAATTTAAATTCACATTATCCTGTTCCTTTGAAGTGCTTTGACAGCACAAAGGAGTTCATTTTTGGCTTCAGTTTGCTTGTCAAATACTCCATAGGCAGTATAAAATTTTTTTAGGTAATATAACTCTAGTTACTTTTTTTTTTTTTGATTAAGATAGTGCAAGTTGGGCTTTGGGATAGAAATCATTAGGTTGAAGCATTAAAAAGGATAAAAGGATATCATCTTTTACACATTAAATTTTTTTAAAGGATGTTAAAAGTTAGATTCCCCCCCCCAAGGAATCAAACAATTCTTTGCATTCAGTTTTTTATTAAATGCAGGATAGAAACTCTGAAAGTGTCCATTCCCAGTTCTTGAAGGCACATGTATTCCCCAGTTAATCACCAATATTCTGATTCTGCTCAGCACTTAGAACTACAAACGAAAGTCACTGAAATAAAGTAACGGTGATAAAACTAATACATACTGTCGTCGCAGATCTGATAGCTTAGCTGTCAAAGCAGAGATTTCCCCCAAGGAACGAAGGATATCATCTCTTTCTTTAGGCTCCTCACATAATTCTGCAACTTTCCTTGCTTCAGCCATAATTCCCTGAATATGTTCTTCTCCTTCACTGCCCCCATTAGGATCCGCAAGCCAATTCTTAGTAGAAAGAAGTTGTATATGAGTGAAGATAAACAGTCATATTATTTCTATAGAGACTTTTAAGCAAAAAGAAATACCAATACAGCTTTCAAAAGCCATTTCTGTTTATTAGATGCCATGAAGTTGTTGTATCGTCTAGCAGATTTTCCATTTTGAAAGACATAGATGAATCTACCCAAAGACTTTACGTTCTCTCTCCCCAACACCTGCCAACAGTATTTTCAGAAGTAAACTGTAACTAGTGGCTTTAGAGACTCATGATCTAGCTTTCAGAAAAACGGTAACAGATGCTCGTGTGCACAGAGTAGCACTTTTTACTGAGCTCTTCCTATAAAGTCTCATTATCATTTCATTCAATATATATTAATGTATATTTATATTGTTTT
Organism: Buceros rhinoceros silvestris; assembly: GCF_000710305.1. Lineage (NCBI taxonomy): Eukaryota > Metazoa > Chordata > Aves > Bucerotiformes > Bucerotidae > Buceros > Buceros rhinoceros. The sequence continues at coordinate 5,407 of NW_010395047.1, forward strand.
ATATATACATACACACATTTAGATAGGTATACATAGAAAGTTCACAGTTTGATGACCATCACCATCACTGGATAACAGGCTGACTCTTGAGAGAGATTATGAGTTACGAAAAAAAGGGATGAACTACAAGACAAAGTAGTTTCATGAACACTGTTTTGCTTTTGTCATGAATATGCTATTTTAAATCCTGGACCCCCCTCCCAAAACAGAGACCAAGGAAATAGCTCTGGCTGTACCCACAAGATAAATATGTGCAGTTTGAAACTCCTCTACTCTTTTCTTTAATAAGATCAGTTTATGTCCAAATTTAGGATGTTTCCTCATTTTAATTTCATAATGGAAATTTTTAGCAATGGTATAAAGAACTATGAAAAAAACTCATAAGCTGTAGCAAAAGTCACAGCACCCTGTAAATTACTGAAATTAAGATTTTTCTTTGTAAAAGCAAGTATTCCCTGTATGTTCTTTCTAACAAGTAACTGCATTGTGTTTGGAAACAACTGCAATAGCTCATTATAACAGCTCTGACAGCAGTAACGTAATCACGTTCTGAAGTACTTAATAAATCATTGGAGGTACCTGAGCAGCATCAATCTTCTTTGCGATTGCCTGCTTAGAGTTTGTCATGGCCTCCAACTTGCGGGCTGCATTCTGCACCTTTGCAGTGAGCAGATCCAGACCTTGAGACACCTGCTGTGCCTTCTGCATAGCCGTGGGTGTAGCACCCTGTCCTCTGTTCCAAGAGAAAAAGAGCATCACAGATTCAACTCAGGACTGAACAAAGCTCTTTAATGAAGAGGGAACAAAAACCGCTTATGAGCATTCCCAGCAATTACTGCCAGATGCAGTATTTAATCAGATAAGGTTCTCCCCCCAGCAAAACAAATATAACTTAAAAGGAACACCACAACAAGAGGAGTTAAAAACTAAGAGCATATTTTCCCCCTCCAGAATATGACATTTAGCATCCTCAGAAGAAAAAACATCCTTCAAGTGTCAAAGTAAGGCTATTTGAGAGTACAGTTCTACTAAAACACCCAGGGAAAAGCCTGTTACCTCCTCGTTTACATACTGCTGCAAGTCAGTCAGAAACCGCAGGAGTTATGACTCGCCAAGCTTAACTAAGGCCAGCAAGTTCATATGTGAAAATAAGATGTCTTGGTTGCCTCAATCATGTTGACAAAGTAGATGAAGGGTTATGGGCTATTGGGAAGACTTTTCAAAATTTCTTATGCTCTGTTGCAAAAACTGGTACAAAGCAGCTTACATTCTCTCCAGTCAATCAGCTGGAAATCCAGGTGAAGATAAACTAAAATCTGCTACCACTATTATAGCTAATATACATCACTTTAATGACAACATAACCAGTCTGAATTTTAGCCTTTCTAGCCTTTCTATGGCGAACTTACAGCCTTCATGGAAATAAGTTACAGAACTATTCCGGAGCTTGTGTATGCATCACTGCAACACTTCAGAGACTGGCAGTTTATGGATTTAAACTGACGGCAGGGAATTTGTTCTTAAGGTAACAGAACATAGTTCTCCAAATAATTTGCATTTGCTTACTTCCTGCACCTCACTAGGGCCTAAAATCAGAAAAGCACTCTTCTTACCTAGAAGGGTAGGTAGAAAAATTTAAAAACCTCCTAGGCTGTATGGCTTTTTCTGACAATTTGAAAGATGCATTAATATTTAGGAGAAAATATTATACCACAAAACCATCACCTCTATGGTAATGGATCTGGGGTTTCTGGGTATGATTTTTGGAAGGTGGGGAGGAGTGTTACAACAAAATGAAGAATCTAATGTTAGAGCACTCTAGCCTGACGATTTACTAGTTTGATAAGCACTTGAAAAATTCCTTATACTCAAAGGAAACTCATTGTAGTGTTCAAACTACATGGAATAGTTACTTCTTAGCTTGTCATCTTTATGCCATCACAAAGGAGTACCATGGTTCCTACTTTGTGGCAGAAGAACAAAAGGTCATAGTACCTAACATGAAAAAAATAAAGTAAATTTTAAGAGTTTCATCTGCTGCCTAAAAACAACCCCCCTTAAATTCAAAACACCATTGTAAAAGAAAAAAACATTTTCTAATGATGAGGCAGAAAACTGATAGAAGGCTCTGGCTAAATAAAACTCTATGCAAGAAATGCACATGAAGTTCAGCAGAATTTATCAGTGACTGATAAACAACTTCAACAGCTACTGCTTGTGGTCTAACATCCCAATATACCTAAAAACTAGAATATTCTTTTATCTTACCGGGATATATCCTCTTTGGAGGATAGACTTAACAGTACAGTTTAAAACTTCATTTCTGCCTAATCTGCAGGATGGTTATGTATTTGACATTAAACAAACACTGAATTATGTTCCTGAGAAATTTTGCTCATCATGTTACATAGTTACTATTTCACAAAAACATACTATTCTTATCAGAAGCGATTGAAGGAAAAAAGGCAAAATACAGCTACTGGCCTGCTCTCCTGCAGGGTAAGAAGTGACACAACTACAAATTCAACAGAACTGTTTAAATGGTGCTGGAAAACCGTCCATTAAAGGTAACATTTACCTAGCTCGGAGGTCAGCCAGTTGATCAGTGATCTGGCCCAGGGTTTTGCACGTTCCCAGAATCTCTCTGCGTTCTTTGCCTGCACACAGCTCTCCCGCTTTTCCAGCTTCATCAAGTATCTGCCTTATTGCTTGCTCACCAGCATCCCCTACGACGCAGAGTCAGTCAGTAAAACAAAGCAGACATTCCTTGACATGTATAAGTAAACTGCTAGTCTCTTCGTGTCCCACCACATTAAGTGCATTAGATTCAGACATTGGAATACATTTATCAGAAACTATAAGATACACAGCAAATGCGATATTTATAATGGAACAGAGTTTCTGAAACAATACAGCACAGCCTTGATGCACATCATGTGCTGTGTATTTCATCATGTAATCATTTTGCTCTCACAGCTTAATAAATACTCCATTTATAGAATCTGTAACTCAGGCTGAAAAGGAAGGAGCAACATGGCAAGATTCCTGTATCAACTTCAGCCAGTTACGAGTCCAACTTGATTCTGGCTAGCAACCCACCCTGATCCCGTGAGTAACACACCCAGGAAAATCTGATTCGCAGTATGTTCTACAATTATCTTTTCATTTATCCTTAGATACTGCACTTTTAGTAGTTTATTTCATTATTTATCAGTGTGAATGAGAGAAGGCTTTGAAAAATAACTGTGAGGTTTCTGCAACTGTGTGTGGCAAGCGGAATGAGGTCAGAAGTAGTATAAGCAGCAGCTCCACAGATAACAATTCACTTCTAACTCCTACAACTGTAGTATTTCGGCTTCAGTTTCAGAGGAAGTCTTTGAAACAAGGTCTTTCAAAGTCCAAATGAGACAGGTCTCTATCCAGTTTTATTTGCTTTAAAGATATAAAGGTTTTGCCTTTGTATGCATAAGGTGACTATAGTTACAGTATTTGTGACAGATTCATGTTAAAAATTTTACGTCAAGGCTGAAGGAAAAACAATTAAAGAGACTGTTAGGCAAATCAAGTTACACAAATTTGAAATACAAAAGGAAGAATGAAATACTGTTCAATGCAATTTATGGGGTTTTGGGTTTTTTACTGGAACGCAAAGAGAAACCATGTATGTTATACAGAGCATATTATTTAGACAAGTGAAAAGAAGCAAGGCTTTCCAGATCAGTCAACATAACTTGTTCAATCTCCAGGACCTAAAGGAATCAATACAGGCTCCTTCAGAACAATCCACTACGTACAGCTTATTAATGCTTAAAGGCAATTTTGTCTTAAACAACAAAGTTATTCAGATCTTTGAAAATCAAAATACTTCATGTTGTTATTTTATTAATATTACCTGGAGGTGCATTTGGATCTCTCAGCCAACCTTTTGCCTGATTCATCTTTGAATCTATTAAGGCTAAAGCTCTTTTCATGGCTTCAGTATCCTTTATAAAAGAGAAATCACGAAAATTATTCTCAAAAAAAAAGCACAGTCAAAGCAGACAGAAGTTCTATAAAGCAGAGTCTACTTACAGAACCACACCCATATAAGCAGCTCAAAACCCATTTTCCAGCTAGTACATCATAATAATTTCTTTCCAGTTAAGACAGATATTTTCATTTCACTCAAAATGCAGAAAATATGCATGCAATTTTAGTAATTTTCTATTCATTTATATACTAGCTTTTTAATTTCCAAAGTCAAAGCTCTAATAAGCACACATCTTGGAGTTAGTTCCATTTTTTTTTTTCCTTAATGTACATCAGAGCATGTAGAAAAGTTGTAACAATGAGATTAAACTTTTCTAGAATGGAAATTGGCCAGGGTAATTAGTGGTAAAATTACTACTTCAGTCTAAGAGGCTGCACATCTGCATTTTCAGCTGCCCTGCTGCTTTAAGTCAAACAGCTGCTATTTGCAGAAAAATTGACTAACAGCTAATTACTGGAATTCTCAGACATGGAGTTTAATGTCTTTGGAAACGAGCACATGCGAACATATGCGGTTATTTAAAACTCATAACTCCTCTGCCAGGAGCACCTGAGAAGCTACTTCTTTGGCTACTTTGCTACTATTATCCAACATCTGACTACAGGAGATAAAACCATCTAGTCCTTATTTCTCTCCAGACTCTGATAATTGTTCACGTGTCATCTCTCCACTAGAGGCCAGAAGTTTTCCATCTTACACAAATGGAGAGAGAATAACAAGTACTTTAAGTAGAAATTTGAGAAAAAGCCAAAATAGCTTTTTACGTGTCATGGAAATAATTTGAAATGCATCTAACATCCCACAATTAGCATACAGATGAAAAGAAACCTGTCTCTTGCATTAACTGAATTGGACTGTCCCTCTGCAACTCTCACAAACAAGACCCTACTAGCACCAATGATTGGTATCTGGTACAGCATCCTGACAAAACTGAAGAACTGCCACACGTTTCTGGCGTTGTTCATTCTGCGTGCTTAGTCTCAAAGATACCTCACTAACTATTTGGGCATTTCTATTCAGGCATGTTGGTCTGTCAGCTATACAGAAGATGCTATAACATAATTCAGCAACCAACTCCCTAAAAGGTCACACAACACTGCTGGATATTTTTAGGCGCTCTTGAATCCCAGCTTAAGAGAGCACCAAAAGCAGAATCTTTTTCACCTGGATGATAGGTTCTCAGATTGAGAGAGTGAGTCTCAGAGCTTAGGTCAAGACCTGCTTGAAAGAATTTCAGAAGGGCAGGATACGCAGCTAGGAATGGGAGGTGGGCACGTTCTTTCAGAAGTTACCTTTTCTATAGCTTGATAATTGTGCACTTAATATACGATAAGAGACAAGCAAATAATCACTTAAGTATTGAAATATATATAAAAACCTTATTAGCTGCAAAGGTAGGTGTTACAGTTCTGTTTTGTATACAGGCTTAAGCTACTTCAGCTTGGAACAAATGCTCTACCACAGGCCTGTCTATCCAGAAAAAATTTGAAACAAAGAACTAACTGAATTTTTAAAAAGGCAACAGATGATGTTTAGCATGTTGATGAGATGATAGGTGGGGGATGGGTGAGAAAAGGAGAATGTTGGGAAATCTGTCACAGCCCGCC
>NW_010395048.1:0-2413 GCF_000710305.1 Buceros rhinoceros silvestris
AGTCCACACGCAATAATCCCTCTGTCACGTCCACAGAGCCCTTGAGTAGGCACAAAGGGAGGAGTGTGTTGCACCCAACCTTAGTTCCTCACGACCAGAGCGACTGCTCTGGGTCCTTCTTATGGTGAGTGGGGATGAAGTAGGACTTCCAGACCAACTTTCATGCAACCTGTTTCCAGTGCAGGGTGATGCCACTCACCCCCTGGACCCATCTGCAGTGCTGGCTGGTTCCACGGGACGCCTGTCTGCACAGAGAGCTGGAGGAGGGCTGTGGTGCCCCAGTTTTCACTGTGCAGCGTGCAGATGGGCTGGAGGCTGATGAGCGAGCCTTTTCCTGGCTGGGAACGCCAGAGCCTTTCCCAAGCAACAGCTCAGGAAAGCTCTGCTGATGTGTCCCACTGTAACCTGTGCGTGACTGGCTATCCTCGTTACCCGTGCGAGTTCTCCCAGGGCTGAGGAGACCCCATGCTATGGACTTGCCTGAAGAAGGATTAAGCCACCCTGTTGCCATCGTGGTATCGCTGCAGGGCTATGTATAGGCTTGGCACAGAAATCAGCATTCGCTGGGCTGGAACAAAATCACTTCCATGGTGGGGGTTTCTTGCTCCTTTCTGCACCGGTCTAGGACCCCCTGGAGGATGCTGCCTCCTGAGAGCAGCAGAAACACCCATGATGGAAATTGCTCTGACGGTCTTCCTTGATTCCCCTTTCAGAGCACGGTTGGAGAGAATCGATGGCTTCAAGGGCACCTGAGCCAGCTGCTGGTCAGATACTGTGATTTTCACACAGCAGCGAGATGGGCGCAACGATTTGCTTTGCCCGAGGAGGTGCTGCCTCATGGAGTGGCCGAGGAGCTTCAAAAGCTTCAGACCCAAGAGAGGTACGTGCTTGGTTTTGTACCTTTTCAGTGTAGGTTACTTATCACCCAAGGACTACAGACTTGCTTAAAATAACCTGCCTTAATGCTTCCTCAGGGAGATAATTTTGCAAGAACTTCCTCCATTTACTCAGATCGCATCTCAGCCACGTACGTGCCTGCGAATGTCTGTGGAAGGAGCATTTTAAACACGCTCCTCAGAACGTGGAGGCTGTATGAGGTTGCTTGGTGCTGCAGAGGCGCCTTCAGCCTCTGCCAGATCCGCAGCGCAGGGGCAGTGACATGGGTGGGATCTGAGCGTGAGTCTGTTCTCCCGATCGATCACGCGTCTGTCGGTGTTTTCTCTGCGTCCCCCACTGCACTGTGCTCTGGTTTAAAGCCTTTTAGGAGATTCAGGGCCAAGAAAATGTTCTCAAAGTTCCTTAATTTTTTCTAGTTGTATTTACGTTCTTCCTCCTCTGACAGCTCTTAAGCCATTTTCCCTCCCAGTCTGTAAATTTTGCCTCATCTAAAGCTTTCAGAAGTAATGGCAGTTTTTGGCATTTAGGATCCCATTAATTGAATTTGGGATAAAGCCAGACTCTCCAGCACAGATACACCAAGTGAGCTGAAGAAGCCTTTAGCCCCCCAGTGAGCCTCTGGCCCCCCGCAATCCCGGTAACGCAGCGCCGTGGTTCCTCTGCTGCTCTGGGAGCCCCGTGGTGTTTGTATGCAGCAGGCGGGTCCGCCCCAGCCACAGTTCCCCCCCTGAGAGGAGCTTCATCCCCGTGCGTGAGCTGAAGCACGAGTGCAAAGGCAGAGGTACGAAAAAGGAATTGAAAGATCCTTATTTTAAGAAGGATTCTCACAGCTCTTGATTTGCAGCGCACAGAACTGTGCAAACAGCCCCAGTCGAGGATCTCTGGGAACCCGCCGGTGCAGGAGGAGCAGAGGGGATGGGTGGAGGGACGGGGGTGGCCAGGCTCCGTGCTGCGCGTGGACAGAGCTGTGCCCAGTTTCGAGGAAGCTCAACATTTAGGAAGGCACATACGGCCACTTAAACCGCTGGGAGCTGTCTGAGCCCCACAGCGAGCGGGACCTGGAGGAGTCCCAGGGCTTTGGAGTTCTGGTCCGGGGGTTCTGTGGTGCGTCTCTTTGGGAAAACAGCCCGAGATCCTCCTCTTGGTGCAGCTGCCCAGCGGCTCAGCTCTGCTCTGTGCAGAAGACAAGGACTCCCTGCAAGAGACTTGCCGAGTTCCAGTACTTCACTTTTATACTCACGTGAGTGCTGGTGTATCTGCCATGCTTCAGTGACTCTGTCCACGAGGTGTCTAAACAATTTCTTGAGGGACAGCCATGTCTGGCACCTTTTCCCAACCCTCATTTCTCCAGCAGGAAGGCCTGCACGTGTGCAGGCTGCTGCAGGTCTTGAGGAACCGCAGCGCTCGCAGGTGATTCCGTGTGAGGGTCCTGTTAAGATCTCCAGGAGATCTGGGACCTGGCGCTGGGGCAGGGCTGGCTGGGGCCGCCACACACAGCCCGGCGGCCCCGTGGCCC
>NW_010395048.1:2431-6810 GCF_000710305.1 Buceros rhinoceros silvestris
CCCGCCCGCCTCTGTCCCCCCGCCCCTGGGGGAGCCGCACTCCTGCCAGGCTGCAGGCTACCCCAGTCCTTGGGTTGGCAGGAGCTGGGGCTCCTTCGTTGTTGTACGCATCAGTCACCTTGTCCAGGGGGTTGCACTTGACCAGACTTGTCAGTGCTGTCTCTCTCTTACCCTTACTGGGTGGTTTGTAGCCTGGGGATGGGTGTTTCGAGTTCAGAAGCCAGGTGAGATGAGAGGAGAGTCTGTGGAAGAATCTTGACCACTCCCAAGAGGTATCTGTTGACGAGCTGATAGCCCGTATCGTTAGCGTGCTGCAAACGGTGCTTGAAGCCTGCAGTGCCAGGGACTCACTTCTTGTGGAGCTGAACGTCTCGGTGTGTCTGGTGGAGATCTGAATCTGATTTGCTGTGGACTGACTGTGTGTCCTGCAGGAGCTGATGGTGACATCACACACTGCCTGGCTGGGGAGGAACAAGGCCAGCAGGCATCACCGCTCCCCGGGCAGCAAGTTGGACGCTTTGGCGCTGCGCTGTCGGTGTGAGGAGCAGAGGCAGGGTCTCTCTCGGCATGGCTGTTGCACGAGTCTGCTCGCCCGTGCTCATCTCCCGGGGTCTGGGCCTTGCTCCCATCACTGCAGAAGGCGCAGTTGTGTGCAGATGATTTGGGTGCTTCCTTTCACCTTGTGTTCTTAGAGCAGGACTCTCCTGCTGCTGTCGTGTCAGAATTGCCACCTCCTGCTAAGTCAGGATCTGCCACTGGCTGCCTGGTTAATGCCAACACCTCGCCAGAGGATAAGGAGACCATTTTAAGAAGACCAAGCCTGAGACCGAGCGAGGTTACCTGCTCTAACGGGATTGTCACCAGCTTTGCCGTCTTCAACATTACAGCAAATTTCCATCTCCTGGAAGAGGTGGTTATGCCCAAACTGCAGCTTTCACAACCAAAAACCGTAGAGCATAGATTGGACTAACTTGAATTACGTAGAAGGTGGATGAGAACATGCTGATGATTTTGGGAGGGTCTCACAGATGGCCTTGAACAGTTCCTGGGCTGAGCTTCATGGATGTGATCTTTCTCGTAGCGCAGAGCTGCGCTGCTTCACGCTCAAGCCCTGTGTAACCTCAGGAAATGTGACACCAATGTCATCACCCTCGAAACACTGCCTGCGAAGGCCCTCTTCTCCAGGTGGTACACGGCTTTCGTGGAGCAGAGGAAACCCATGTCCGTCTAAGACGTGCTTCTGCCTAGCTCTGAGGCATTGCTGGAGCTGCCCTCCTCTTCCTCCTCCCTCCTGAAGCTGCACCAGCTGCCAGCTGGGAGCCAGAGGTTTTTGCATGGTGTAATCCCTCAAAACACGAAGGGGTGGTTACCAGGAGGGTGACTTAGCCACAGACCGCACATCTAGAAAGATAAAACCACAACTCCATCTCCGTGCTGTGGGAATCCTGTGTTGCCTACGGGTGGAGTGAAAGCACGTCGCTGAGAATGTGCTCTGCCGTTCCTGAGGAGCTGGGGCGGATGAGTAAAACCCTTCGTGCCCCAGTTTACTCGTCCATTCATGATACCTGCTGCAGTAGCTGTGTAAAATCAGCAGAGCCAAGGAACCTAATAAAACAGTCTGTCTGGCTGCCTTACTTATTGAGCTAACAAAGCAGCAGGCTCCCAGAGAGGGTGTTCACGCCGCGGAGAACAAGGCGGTACCAGCACATAGATGACATCATCTCTGCCACCGGTCACACCACATGTGGCTCCTGAGCTCTGCAGGTGAGAATATTGCTGGAGACCTCAGCCTGCACACCTTCATTAAATATTTTACACAAATATTGACTTCCCCGTGCACACAAACCCACAGAAAAGAGTGTTTGTACAGCGAAAGCTGCTACGCTGCGGAATTAATCACACAGTCCCCTGAACACAAGGTTAGTGAATAGTTTCTCATATATTAAACCATTTTGAGTCTCTGTGGGAAAGAGACTGTCCAGAAATTTGTGATACGTCCAAAATAGCTGGATATTTTTTCCTAGTTTCTTTCCTCCGATTGCATCATCTGGCCGCGACACCACAGCAACGCGCTGACCTTCCACTCAGAAGGGCATTTCAAGAGACTGCTGCATTTTGAAAAGAAAATGTGCTGTGTAAGATCCTGTTGTAGGAAATCAGTTGGCTCATCGCTGCAGGCATCGTCCAGCATTCCCAGGGTATTAATAGGCAGCTACTGAGGCTCCCTGTGTGGTGCCGTCTGAAACCTCGCTGGAGGGAGGGAGCAGCACGGGCCAGGGGCTTTCTCCCCCTACACACCTTTATTTCTGGACTGTTCTCATACTGTCCGTGTGCAACATAGGACAAGTGTTCTCGTGCAGCCTGTGTGGACCTTTTAGAGGGAAGGGGATGGAGGAGAAGAAGCTGGATAGCATCAGGGAGGTCCGTGAAGCCTTCCCAAGCCAGTGCGCTGATGAGGCGGGTTTCACCCCATCCCAGGCCATGGTGATCCTACTGTGGAGCTGTCTGAGACTCTCCGAGTCAGTTTATGCCAAGGGAAGTGTGAAGCTGCTGTTTGGACACCAAGCTGGTCAGAGCTGACTTCTCTGTACCAGCACCAGTGTGGCCAGTAGAACCAGAGCAGGGATCATCTCCCTGTACTGGGGGCACTGGTGAGGCCACACCTGGAATCCCGGGTTCAGTTTTGTCCCCTCACTGCCAGAAGGACACTGAGGGGCTGGAGCGTGTCCAGAGCAGGGCAACGGAGCTGGAGCAGGGTCTGGAGCACAATGTGCTGAGGAGCGGCTGAGAGACCTGGGGGGGTTTGAGCCTGGAGAGGAGTCGTCTCTGGGGAGACCTTCTGGCTCAGACAACTCCCTGAAAGATTGAGGTTGTCCCTGAAGAACAATTTCTGTCCCGTTGGGGTTGTGCCGGCGTGTCCCCGGCTGCCCAGGGCAGTGGTGGAGCCCCCATCCCTGGAGGGGTCTCCCAGCCGTGTGGAGGTGCTGCTGGGGGACAGGGGGCAGTGGGGACCTGGCAGTGCTGGGGAACGGGGGAACTCGAGGAGCTGAAAGGGCTTTTCCTACCAAACCCATTCTGTGCTGCTCTGTTATGTATTTCGCCGTGGGAGCTTGCAGACTTCCGCGTTAACCTCGAGGGCAAAAAGCAGTAAATCTAAAATGTGTTATCTCTGCGTGTGGAAACAGCTGCCCAGCTTTGTCATCCAAGTTGCAGCAGTTCTGGGAAAGAGCTGAGTGCTGAGGACAGGCCTTGGGCCCCTGGCTCCAGCGGGTTTCAGTTTGGGTGTTCTCTGCAGTGGGTGCAGCGCCTGTGCACGGGGAGGTCTCGGATACAGCAACGTTTCTGTGCCAAGAGTACAAAGAGAGGGTGGGTCAAGGTGGAAGAGACTGAGATCACAGAGACAGCGAGGACAGAGAGGGTGGGAGAAGGAGTTGAGTGGCTTGGGGTGGTAGTGAAATAAGGGGCTTAAGACCCTCCAATCTGGGATTTCCTCCCATTGCACAGATTAAAGATGTTGCATCTGATTCCGTGCAGGGTCGAAGAGGCCGCAAAAGCGGATAATGATGAAGAGAGTAAGAAAAAGGACTACTACCAGCTTCCTATTCCACGGGCAAACATTCACTTCCTGCAGACCTGGGAAGAGATGCTGCAGTGCTGGGCAAAGGTGCTGCGGGTGAGTGTTCCCCTGGTGTTCACACTGCAGGAGCAGGGAGCAGAAACTCCACCCAGGTGGGTTCACAGCGGGGTTGGAGGCCACTGCCATCAGTGTCTTCATCCCCCGGACAAGAACTGTTGCTTCCTTTAGGCTTCTCTGAGCGGGGAGCACGCTGGGAACTGCAGCACCAGGAGAGGTCCCCGCAGGGGTGACTGGGGTGGGCTGTGAAAGTAGCTGCTCCAGAGACATCCACAGCTTCGCGGGGCAGCCTGGGCCAGGGTCTCATCACCCTCACAGGGAAGAATTTCTTCCTAATATCTGATCAAATCTCCCCTCTTTCGGTTTGAAACCATCACCCCTGTCCTGTCCCCGCACCCCTTGAGAAAGGTCCCTCCCCAGCTTTCCTGTAGCCCCTTGCAGCACTGACAGGCTGCACTAAGGTCTCCCCGCAGCCTCCTCTGCTCCAGGCTGAACCCCCCCAACTTTCTCAGCCTGTCCTCACAGGGGAAGTGCTCCAGCCCCCTGATCATCTTCCTAATCCTCCTCTAGACCCCCTCGAGCAGATCCATGTGTTTCGTACACTGAGAGCCCCAGAGCTGGACCTGGTGCTGCAGGGGGGTCTCTCCCAGAGGGGGACAGTGGGGCAGGATCCCCTCCCTCAGCCTGCTGCCCACGCTGCTGGGGATGAGCCCAGCATGCGCTTTGCTTTCTGGGCTGCGAGCAC
>NW_010395048.1:6864-11740 GCF_000710305.1 Buceros rhinoceros silvestris
CAGCCTGCTGCCCACGCTGCTGGGGATGAGCCCAGCATGCGATTTGCTTTCTGGGCTGCGAGCACACGCTGCTGGCTCACGTTCAGTTTTTTGTCCAACACCGCCAAGTCCTTCTCTGCAGGGCTGCTCTCAGTCCACTCATCGCCAGCCTGTATCTGCACTTGGAAGGTCGTTGGAAAGGAGGTTCTTGTGTTCTGAACAGGGACTGTCCAGGCTACTTTCAAGCGTGGGCAGCCTTTTAGTGAAGGAGACTTTTGTCTGTGTTGCAGCCCGGGCAGGTTGTTGGCATTGACATGGAGTGGAGGCCTTCGTTCGGCATGGTTGGGAAGCCCCGGGTCTCCCTCCTTCAAATGGCTCTGAAGGATGAGGTGTTCCTGCTCGACCTGCCGCAGCTCCTCGAGCAAGCTGAGGCGGAGGGTGAGAAGGAGAAGCTTCCCCATTTCATCCAGATGCTCTATTCAGATGCAGCCATCACTAAACTAGGTAACGCTGCCTCTTCTCCCCGCCCCGGGTCTCCGCGTGGCTGGTTTTGTGTAGTTCCCAGCTCCTCTCGGGGTTCTCCTTCTCTAAACCCACTTGTCACGAACCAGCTTTTGTAGCCCTGGGTGTTCAGATCTCTCCGTGCCAGGACGCAGGGTGGCCGGTGGAACTGGGAGTGATAGAAATGTCTCCCCAGTTCCGGTCAGACACGAGATCCCTGGTTTAGCCTCCTCCCTCGGACTTGGGTTGTCTCAGTTCCATACTAAACCCTGACTTGGTCCCAGCCGTGCAGAGCTGTCCCAAAGCCGCTGTGCTGGACGCCAGAGCTCTCCAGCACGAGCTGGGTGATCTCCCCGGGGTTAGAGTCTGTTTGGAGGCTTTTGGCAGGAATTGTTAAACCTGGAGGTCGAGGGCAAATCCATGATTGCCTTTCACTGATCTCGCAGGTTTTAAATAAGCTGATCTTAAATCCAGCGTTTTTCATCCGCCTCTTCTCTCCCAATCTTGGACCGCAAGAGGATCTCTTAGCACAGGAGAGACGGGACTCTGCCGTGCTCCCTCCCCGAACGGTCTCTCTCCAGTGGTTATACACGTGTTGTCAGCATTTGGACTCCCGTCTAGAAAAAGCTGAGGCGCATTAGCTACAATTTGAGTTTTCCTGCATGTGTGATTTGGGTTTTTATTATTTTTTTCTCCAGGTTATGGGATGTCTGGAGACCTCAGTGGCCTTGCAGCCATGTGCCCTGCCTTGAAGGACACGGAGAAGCAGGTGCGAGGCGTGGTGGACCTCCTCACCGTGGACAAACAGGTGAGGAGGAACAGCTGGAGATGGGAAAGCTGTGTCTCCCGCGCGTGCTCGTGGGTCGCTGGCGGGAGTTCACAGCACTGTCTTTGTGCCGTGCGGGCGGGGGGAGCGGCTGAATGAGTAGATGACCTTTTCTGCTTGTGGTTTCGAGGGTGATGTGATCCTGTACAGAAAAACAGAAACATTTAGTTTTCATCAACTAACAACCGATACACTATATACTGATGTAGCCTTTATGCAAGCCGTGAAAAAGCAGTTGAGGTGGAGACAGGGCTCCACTCCGCTGGCACAGAGGTTCTGAGCACAAACCGCCCTAGAATGCGGTAGGAGTAAATTCTTGTGGAAATTATTCCAAGATGATGCAGTGTTGAAGCAGATACTCTGGAGTTAACGGGTTGTAAAGAGCTCATGGTGTTCGCAGGAGGCTGCTGGTGGGTTCAGCACCAGCGTTTCTGTCCAGCTGAAGTACAGCTCTCTGCAGCTTTGCACCCAGTAGCTTTTAGCAGGCTGCAGAAACATTAAGCACGACCCTTTTAGTGGGTAGAGTTTACAGGGCATGTTTCAGGCCGAGGCTTGGGGAGAACCAAGATCCTTGGGACTGACGGCTTAACCCAGGAAGTGCTGCGGGGTCCGAAGAACCTGCCAACAGCTCTCGCCTCTGTTTAATCTGAGAAACAGCGTCTGCGGAGGGGCTGTTGCCCTCGGTGCTGCAGGAATAGTTTTTCTCTCTGGAACTTGGAGGAGGAAGGTGCCGAACTGCCGCTGCTGTTCTTGTACTGAGTTGGTGCCCCACAGCCTCCAGCACGGCTGAGCATTGCCTCCAGCTCGTTGCCCCTGAGAAGTCACGGGTGCAGCTCCACTGCTCTGATGCAAGGCTGATGCACAACATACTTTTTTCCCTCCCTGGCTGTGAAACAGATCTCTTTCCAGCAAGTGTGTTTGTTAAACAAATACCCAGATGCCGTAGATATCTCCTGCCATCCCAGCCCTTGTCTGAGACAACGGGATTCCGTATGCCAGGCAAGAGATAAAAACGATGCATGGCCCCACTCACTGGAGCAGGAGGTGGTGTAGAAATCGTTCTATAACCACATCTTCTATATCTTTTATATCTTTTTCTTTCCACCAGCTGCAGAAGAGCTCCATTGACTGGAAGAAACGTGACCGGAAGGTCGATGTACTGTCCCCAGAGCAGAGCTATGAGGATGGAGCGTTCAGGCAGCCGGAGAAAGGACTCAGCCTCTTGGTGCAGCATGTGCTGGGGAAACCTCTAGACAAAACAGAGCAGCTGTCTAACTGGGAGAAACGGCCTCTCCGGGAGGAGCAGATCCTCTATGCAGGTCTGGTTGCTGGCGCTGGGGCAAGGTGCTGCACATCGTCCCTTTCAGCCTCTGCTTGTCTGTTCTCTGTCACCAGGAGAGTCATTAGGTAGCAAACGGAGAAAATGGCTTTGCAGATTAGTTCCTGTTCAGCGAAGCCAGCACGTGTTATGTTTGTCCTTTTGTGGTCTTGGCTTTAGTGGTTGAAGTTTAAACTGTCCAGTGATTCATTATTTCCCTTATAAAAGAATTCCTGTGCTCTGCAGATTTTGTCTGATGAAACATCACCTCGGTGGAAACTCCTCTCAGCAAATGACAGGAGGAAAGTCCACTTCCTTCTGCCTCATTTCACAGCCTTTCTGGGAAACAAGCGCTGTGTCCATGTGTCACGGTCAAGCGCTTGTTGGAGCAGGGTTAGAACGGGTAGACGTGCTGTCAGGAACTGCAGCACAGCGCCGGCGCTGCGCAGGGACCGGTGGAGTTTACGGTCGTTACCCCAGCGGCAGGAGTCTGGGTCTAAGTCTTTTCCTGGGGCATCAAAGGACAGTTTACTGAAGCGAACCAGCCCTTTGTTAAATTCAACTACCCTGGAAGCTGAGACAGTTCCCACAAAAGTTAATCACTAGGACTTGTAAAACTGGCTTGGAGACTTCGCCAGGTCCCGTTGCAGGGAACAGAAGCGGCGTGGCAGTGCGTGTGGGCAGGTGATGGCAAACAGCTCGGTTATTACTCTGTAAGATATCACATCTGACGGGGAAGTTGCCTTCCCATCGCCGAGGTGCGGTCACGAGCCGTGGGCCAGCAGCCACACAGTAACAATGGCGAGTAAAGTAGGTGAGCTGAAGCTTTCTAACGTGGTGGTTTGAAGAGGCACCTACAGCCTGCACGGCGTTTGAGACAGCAGAGCACCTCTCGCTCTTTGAGCTCCTCTGCCTTGGCTCTTCGTGGTCCTGTGCTGGGTTACGATGCTCGCGAATCAGCCGAAGAGCGCGGAGTGTGCCAGTAGTCAGGGGGAGCTTCTCAGCTTGTGTTCAGTGGTGTTGACAGAGGTGAGGGCTCCTTGGGACAGCCTCTGTTCCGCTCTGCTTTACAGCTGAGGCTCATATGTCCTGTTTTCAGCCTCAGATGCGTACTGTTTGCTGGAGATCTACGAGAAACTCTGTAAGGATCCAGCGAGCTTTGGGCTGAGTTCAGGCCTGACTGAGAGTCTGGTGGGAAAACCGAGCATAAAACCCAGGACAAAGAAGCAGCTGAATAAACAAGAAGTACCATCACCCTCTGGACAGGTTTGTAAACATCTTCAAAGAGCTGCATGTTGCTCAAGACCCCTGCAAATCACAGGTTGCCTCGTCTCCCAGTCATCCTGTTAGCTGTGCACGGCGTGCCTGTTTGGAGCCGGTTCTCAGGACTGTTGCAGCAAACGTCTCCCTCGCCCTCCCCTGCGCGGGTACGAGGTGCTCTCTCCTTCGCGTGCCTCGGGTCAGCTTCCCCTGCAATTTCAGGTTCGTTTGTCTTTGCATGATGTTGGTGCAGATCGTGTGGTGCAATCCAGCCAACCTCACCAGTCGAAGTGCTCCTTCCACAGTCCCTCGGTGGCGTGGGGGTGAATTCTGTGGCCTAGGTGTTGTGTCAGTAGGTTTCAAACCCCTGACTTCCTTACTTTTGCTTTTAACTGAGCTTCTATGCTTTGGTTTCACATGCGGAATGCCTCCTCCGTTGTGTCTGGAGTAGAACTCTGCAGAGTTAAAACCAAGCAGTCCATCAAAAAAGTCCATCAAACTTCCTCCTGCTGGTCTCTGTGCTGCCCACCACCACATGCTGCCCCATGGCTGGCCTCCCCCTGCAAGCTCCTTACAACTCCACCGGCCGTAACGTGGGGCTGTGTGACTCTGCTTCAATATTTTGGAACGTGGCTGGTCCCTCTCTCCCGCTTGTAAAAGTTTTGCTTTTAAAATGCACCTACGAAAACATCAGCAGAGAACCAGTTTTGTTTATGAACTGAGAAGGCTCCCTGTGGCCGTGTGTCCTCTGAGTTGTCCCACACGCGTGTTTAGCTCCTGAACCCTGGCTGGCCTGAGGTGCTATTGGCTGGAGCCGCCTTTTCGGGATCCTCCTTGCCCAGTGCGTAAACGCAGTGTCCCATTAGTCAGGCACGAAGTCCCATTAGTGAAGCACGAAGCTGCTCGGCAGTTCCTGGGCACTCTGTGTTCGTGGGAATACTGGACGTTCAACCGCTCCGACCGGCTGGCGCAGCGGGGGGGCACGCGAGCAC
>NW_010395048.1:11819-18881 GCF_000710305.1 Buceros rhinoceros silvestris
CGTTCAACCGATCCGACCGGCTGCCGCAGAGATGGGCAAAGTGAGTTCTTCAGGCTTGAATTACCTTGTGAACTCACGGGTCATCCCTGTGTGCAGTACAGTCAGATTCATTAACCGAGAGGTGCGTGGTAAAACCTGGCCTGGGGCTCCAGCAAGCAGAATTCTCCTGGCTCTGCGTCCTGCGTGACTCCAAATTCTCTTTCCCAGTGTTTCCTGGTCCGCTCTCTGGAGTGGGGCTAATGACACTGTTCTCCTTTATAAACTTTTTGCTCTCTGCTGGCATGAAACGTGAGAAAAAAGCTACATATGACATTGCTGGCCATGGAGTAAACACTAGCTGAGAGCCAGCTGCTGCTGCTTCTCATCTGCTGGAGCAGAAGCAGCAGCCCAGGGTTAGCGTCTCCCAACCACCTCAGCACTGGAGGGGCATGATCCGTTATCTCAGCACTCTGATGTCCCCAGGCACAGCTGCAGCCACCAAGGCCCGTGCAGGAGCCAGCGACAGCCCAGCCTATGCGGTGCTTGGGCCAGCGTCCAGGCGGAGGGGCACACGCAGACCGAGCTGGGCTCGGAGCTGATCCCATGTGGGCCCAGGTGTATCTGCCCAGTGTGCCCAGCATCACCCGCCCTGAGCCCGCTCCTCGTCGGCGGTGCTGCAGGCGCTCTGCTTCCAAGGACAGCGGAGTCCTGCGTAGGTGGTGGCTGCGTCCTTCAGTCATCCCAGCTGACTCAAGTCCCTGGAGGCAAAAACCGAACATTGGAGGTTCCTTAATAACTTCCCTTCTCCATGAATTTAGCTATCGTACTTGAGGGAGCCTCCCAACGACAAAGGCTCCAACTGCAGGAACTCCCCCAGCAGCAGACATTTGAATTAAATAAACAGAATTGAGGCACTGCCTATTTTTAACCTTCCAAAGATAACAAGGCTGACATGGTTGCTTTGTCTACCTGTTTCTCCCTCTGTCCATCACACCCCAAACCGTAACTTGGGCACATGGGTATTAACTGCAGGCTGATTCGACAGGGAACAGCGGTCTCAAAGGTGTGTTTCGGTGACTGCGTGAGAAGTGTCTGTGTAGAGCAGAGCTGGCCAGGCTGGCGTTTCTCCAGGGGAGGGCTGCAGGTCCCCGGTGTGGGTGGCCAGCTGGCCAGTGAGGCAATGGCTAATTCAGAATTAGCCCCATCACCTGCTGCCTCCTGCCCAGCTGGTCGGTGGGTGGTGTAGAAAGGGCACGGGGGAGGAGCTGGAGGTGTTGCAGAGCACGGGAGCAATGGTGACAGAGGTGGAAGGGGACAGCTGGATATGCAGGCAGGCAAAACACAGATGTGCTGGGAACGAGCCATCTCTTCTGCTGCTCGCTGATCTCTTGCCTTTCTGTAGCAATGCAAAGGATCCAGACTGGAGTCCTCACGCCCCGCTGCTCCCGTCTCCCCAAAGGAGTTCAGCGTGGTCTGCGACAACATGCTGCAAGGCCTTGGGCGCTACCTTCGCTGCCTTGGTGTGGATGTCCAGATGCTGGAGAATGAGGATGACCACAGGAAAGCTGCTGAGGTTAGTCTCGCACGTGTGTTTACAGCTTCCATCTGCGCTCCCTGGGGAAGCTCTGCTGCTCTCTGTGTCACTGCACTGGTCAGTCACTCACAGCCAAGAGGAGCTGCCAGCGAGCGCTTCCTCCTCTGCCCCTGCTGAGAGACCGTCCTCTGCTGCTGCCACGTGGCAGCTCGTACTGGTTGGTCCCTGCAGTGGTGTGTGGGCTTGCCTCTCCATTTCCAGGAGAGAGGAGGTGAGCAGAGAGTGCCATGGTCTTGTTTGTGTCATTGGCAGCAGGATGTTCCAAGTCATTAGAAGAACAAGCAGAGTGTAAAGATGTGACCTGCAAGCTCAAGAGCCTCTCCTGTCTGGAGAGGCAGTGGTGTGTTTGCAACAAGGCAGAAGGAACCCAAAATTCATTTCCTTTTCTAATGGAGTCCAGTTTGGGCTTGCAGGGAAGGTGTTTGCCTGCCTTGGGCCTGGGTCAGTCGAGCAGAACCGTGATCAAAAGTGGCTGTTCAGTGTGAAGGGCACGCGTCCGTGCTGAATTGCCCGGTAACTGGTGATTGGTAACCGGTCTTTGGTCCTAGCTGGCCACTCCGTGTGAGGTGACCAGCCACAACTCGCAGTGCGGTATTTGGGGAAGGAAGAGTCTCTAACATATATGGGGGCAATGAACGTTGGTCTGGACTGCCATAACAACCCTGACCCTCTGCCTCTCGGAGGAGAGACACGTGCCTCTCCGTTTCAGCCATGTTTCTGCCATGTCAGGGACGGAGATGTCCAGCCCACACAGTGTGTTGCTGTCGAGTGAGCACTGCTCACCCAGCCCGGTGCACAGGATGTTTCCTCTTCAGATGTCTGCTTGGCCTGAGTCCTGGGCAGGCTCGAGCTTCTGCAGCAATCATTAATCTCTCGTCTCTGCCAAACTTGCACAAGTCGTTTAAACAAACTCGTTCTCAGTGCGTCCCCCCAGAGCCCCGTCTCATCCTGATACCTTATCGTGCCAGGGACAGGATGTTTTCCATTGCTTTCTCTATGGAGACCGGACAAACATCCTTTCACTATCAAAAGCTCTCGGAGTGTTACTGTATTGCGGAGCCTTTGATCTGTGCTTGGATAATCAAAGATAAAAATAGACCCCTCCCACCCTGCTTTGTATCTGGCTGGTCCTGATTTAATAAAAGTTGAATGTTGACCACCCCATGCCCAAAAACTTGTAAGTGCTATTGCAAAGGCCGGGAGAAAGGTTTGGATCCCGGTCACTGAGCAGCAGATGGGCAGTTCGGGTGCTGTGCCAGCGTCCCCAGGAGCAGCTCCGTGCGCACAGAGCTGGGGTTCGTTCTGCGTTGAACCAGTGCACTCAAATGGTTCATCAGTCACACTACGCATCTCCCTGGGCAGGAGCTCCCGAGTCGCCTGGCGTCTGCTCCGTATTGTTCTCATTTCTGTTGCTTGTTAAAGTGACCCAAGTATTGGTAGGCAGATGGGTCTGGTCCTTCACCCTCTGTTAGCTGAGATCAGACTTTAAAGCCTGGGAGCTTTGCAGCTTGCGCTTGGGCAGCTATGGGGGTTTTAATTTCTTCTTTTAGACGAATGCGTGGGCAGGAATTGGTTTGAGGAACCCCGTTCCTAGGCTGAATATGAAGCCTGTGTCCTGCTTCGTGTTGGGCTTCTGTTACTGGGTAAATGTTTTATCCTGGACAGCAGTTATCATGGCGGGTTTATCAAGCCAGACCCACAGTCTCAGCTCTGCAGGACCTCTGACTCCACAGGCCGGAATATCTCCCTGTTTGTCCGTATTTAGCTGCTGTGGATGACTCTGGTTTGCATTCTGTGATTTGATGGTGGTATTTAATTAGGACTCGACTGGAGAAGTGACTCATTAGAAGTTACCTGTCATAAGTGCAGACACAGAAAATCTTTCAAAATGATAGTAGTAGAAATCCATACTGAAAATTCCTCTGGTTAAATCTGTCCTCACTGAAGGCGCAAAGCTCACAGTCCATCCACGTTTTAGCCTCTGTTGACGAGCACCAGCCTGTCCGGGAAGAGCAGCTTTGTGCCCAGGTACGGGCGCTGTGTCGTTCTCCGACTCTTCCCATTCGATGGGCTGGCAGGCACGTTTTGACCATGTTCCATTTATACCCTCGCCACTGTAACACAGAGCATGTGAGTGTCTGGCAAAGCAGGTACGCAGCTGGGGACAGAATCTGTACAGATGTGCCGGAGAGCTCCTTTACCTGCGCGCTGAGAGCCAGGGCCATTCTGAAACTCGTCCTCGCCTGGCAGCGCTGCTGCAGTCCTGCCCCTGGGCTGGGGGCACTGGCCCAGGCCTGGCTCCCTGCTGGGTGGCGAAACAGAGAGGCCTCTCTGGAGATGGGCTCCAGGCATCCAGCCGCTCCTCAGCAGGGTTCTGACTCCACCCCAAGGTACAGAAGGGCTCCATCTGGTACAGAACGTGGAGCTTCCATCTCTGTGATGCAGCATCTCGGTGAGGGCCGGTGCCACTGCTGGGCTAAGCCATGCTTTGCTTTGGCACCTAATCCCGTAACCAACGTTATTTCCATTAATACGTTTTTCTTTACTTAAATCACCTCATGTGCCTGTTGTTTTTCTAGCCAGGTTTTCCAGCTTGTCTTCTGCAAGCTTCTCTTTGCAGAGAACCTTAGACCTATCTTTTGGCCCTTCTCGGTGGGCTGGGGGGAGACGGGGAGGTTTCAGTGCGCGTTCCTCTTTCCTCTGCCCTTTCGCAGAATCAGCTGGAGCAGTGGCTGCTTCTCGTACTGACCTCAAGGGATCATCCACTGGCCTGAGGTGACTGCAGGAGACCTTACACTCTGAATTGCCCTGGACTGGTTTGGAGCCATGGCACGCAAAAGGGACTTACAGTGCTGCAGTGGGCAGAGCTGTGTGTGCTGGGGGAATCTCATCAGTGATCTCGTCCCCGCTTTAAATGTCTTTTTCCATATTTCTGATGTAAACAACATTCTCCAGGTTTGCTGCTCCTTCCACCTCCCTGCCGGTCTGCTGAGTCAGCTCTCAGAGGACAGGTGAAGAACTGTTCTGCCTTGAAGATCAAGACCTTGCTTTTGATGTTTGGTCATCAGGAAGGAGTGTCTTCCACCCGAGATCTTGGTGCAGCTGGGTCTCCATTAAGGAACAGGACAGGGTCGATGGTGTTGGTGTGGCACTTAAGGCCACATGACACACTCGTGTATTAGCTCTGTCCCATTTATGGTTTTCAGGAGCACTGAAGAGGAGTCTAGGGTTGGGATTCCAGCAGTGCAGCAAGTCCCTGCAGGGCTGGACTGAGGGTGTTCATCGCTTTAAGCTCTTGGTTTACTGTCTGTTTTAAAAGAGCCTGAGATAACAAGTACAGGGCTTCAGGGTTGGCCTGGGGTTTGTGATCCACTTCTCCAGTAGATCCTTGTCTGGGCGATTTTCCAGCACAAATCCTGGAGCAGATGCTTTCTGTCCACTCCCTTTTTGTCTGAACTGGGACCTTGCTGGCCTGGGCTTGGGATCGCTGCTTCACCTCTCCCACTGCCAGGTGGGTCACAGCGTGTCCTGCTCTGCTGCCCTGGGAAGGGACCACCTCGTCAAGGACACGTGGCGTTGCCCAGCACGTGTTGCATATGAGCTTGGCAAATTTTGAATTACAAACCTACAGCCTCGTGCTGCTGTTTCTTGAAACCTGCTTTGGCCTTAATTCAGGATCCTTTTGGGTTGTCACAAATCATTCTGTCACTGGTGCTGACTTTGAAGTACAGGGTCTCTCTCTGCCCTGCCTCATCAGTCGTTGCCT
This sequence comes from Buceros rhinoceros silvestris, assembly GCF_000710305.1. Lineage (NCBI taxonomy): Eukaryota > Metazoa > Chordata > Aves > Bucerotiformes > Bucerotidae > Buceros > Buceros rhinoceros. The sequence continues at coordinate 17,159 of NW_010395048.1, forward strand.
TTCCAGGTCTCTCTTCACAGAATCATCATCTGGTTACAAGAGACCTTTCAGATCATCGAGTCCAACCGCTCTCTCGTAGCAATTCATTAGAGTTCGTTGATCTCTGCAGGGTGAAAGTTGGCTGAACAGACAGGCACGTTACGGCTGTATTATCCCAAGTTATTTGGGAGTGCTTCTACCCCGAAGGTCTGAGCCTTTTCCAGAGGAAGTTGATATTATCTTTTTAATAGGTTCTGAAACCGAGGCCAATGCCCTCTCTGAGCGCTTGGGATGGAGCACGAGTCCCCGACACCCGCTCCGACACGCTGCTCTGCTCGTTCTTCTCCTTGTATTTTGTCCCCACGCACACATCTGCAGGATGGTCCCAGTGCTGCCTCCCGTTATTTCTGTCCGAGGAGCAGAAGGGCTTGTGCCCTCTTCTCCAGCACGGTTCCGCCGTGGCCCCAGTCGGACCAGTGCTCTCACACGGCTTCTGTGGCTCTGCGCTTCTCCCGGTTGTCATTCCAGAGGTGGAAAAACATGCTGGAAGAGTTATTGCTTTTCTCCTGGTTTATTTGATGTTCTTTGCCTGTCTCTGCAGAGCCATTTAGATAAGGGGATTTATCAAGCTTGAACTAATTAACCCGGGATGCAGGAAGCCAGGATGGAGTGTTCCAGCTGTGAAATCCTCCGACTTACCCTGGGGCGCACATGGGTCTGAAGGAATTTCACGTCTCTTTCCCCTTGTCAGCAAATCGCTGGGGTGAACTTTTGCTGCCGCCTTGCTGGACTTCTCGCGCTGTCGCGCCACGAGGCCAGTTTGTGGCAGGGCTGTCTGTACCCAGACTGCGGGTGGTGGGGTTGCACGCAGCACGGGGGTCCCCACTGCCGCTTCGGGGTTCCCATTCTCGGAGGTTTTTTCATTATTGACAGAGAGGGTTGATTTTGAAAGGGATCTGGTAATCTCGCCTGTAGGAAAGTGCTTTAGAAGTTGTTGCCAATCATTTTCTCAGTGCAGAACTGGCAGCCAAAGAGTGACTTCACAAAAAAAGGGAGGGAAGCAGCTACCTGAAAGGCCAAGATTGGAAAAAAATGAGTGCTTAGCTGACTGCACGGGGAATTTGTGCCCTCGGAGCCTTCTCCCCTCATTTCGTGTCGCCATAGGTCCAGTGGGTCTGAAGAGAACAGCTGCCGAGACAGAGCTGAAACATCTCCGTTTGGTGTTTTCAGTGCGCTGATCCCAAATGCATCCTCCTGCCAGGGTTAGAAAGGGATCCAGAGAGAGCTTCTGAAACTCGGATCCAGAAGGGACCTCCATGACATCTGGAAACAGCGAAAATACAAGGGCTTCCAACAGGACCCCAGCCAGGGAGAGAAATAACCTCGTGCCCACTCCGTGTCTGAGAAGGCAGCAGGACGCTGATCCCAAATGCATCCTCCTGCCAGGGTTAGAAAGGGATCCAGAGAGAGCTTCTGAAACTCGGATCCAGAAGGGACCTCCATGACATCTGGAAACAGCGAAAATACAAGGGCTTCCAACAGGACCCCAGCCAGGGAGAGAAATAACCTCGTGCCCACCGTGAGGTGCCAGTTTCTTGTCAGCACTCGCAGTGCTGCTTCACCTGGGAATCCTTCTGTTGCTACGGCCACTATTCTCCCCTCCAGGAGGGGGTGGAGGGGTGGGAGGGAGGGATGTCACTTAATCGGACAAAGATCCTTTGCACTTTACCCTGCTGCTGAAGAA
>NW_010395049.1:0-348 GCF_000710305.1 Buceros rhinoceros silvestris
TTTTGAATGCAAACTTGACATCGCGGCGAGGGCGGCAGAGAACAGCACACGCACAGTAAACAGGCAGACTGTCGTATTGATTAACAGATGAGACCTCTATTATCGATCAACGCTTGGCGAGAAAATTTATCACTTTTAATTTCACCACTGCCAAATATTTCTGCCTGAGAGCCAGCCGTTACCGAGACAATTTAAAGGCGAAGGAATTCTCTTTTTAATGCATCTCGTGATACCCTCCTCTCTCCCTGTCACCTTTCCTCCACACCTTTCTCCAAATCTCGCCTCGGGGGGGTGGGGAGGGGGTGGGTGCTGCTGCCCGGGCCCCTGGCAGTGGGCAGCAACGCCCCC
>NW_010395049.1:501-2021 GCF_000710305.1 Buceros rhinoceros silvestris
GCCCCACCTCGAAGCCGCTCTGTCACGCTCTGCTCCTCACCACAGATGAATCAAAGCTTGAACCGCAGGAACGGCTTTGCGGCGATGCATCGGACGTGGTGTGTATCGCTAATCTGGTTTTATCTGGAAGTTACTTATCTGCTGCTGGGCATCCTGGGCTTTTTCCTCACCTGAACTAGCGGCACGTGTTGATAGTGATTTCCTAAGAATTCCCCCTGCTGCCACATCTTTCTCCAACAGTCGAAGACGCCTCTGAGCTTCTCGCTCAATCGGGCTGTTCCGGCATCTTCAGGTACCGGCGATGGTGGCTGCAATGGGAAGGGGCAGGAAACCAATTACAGTGAGATCGGTTATGGCGCTAATGAAATGCATTGACGTTTAATGATTTAAAAAAAAAACAAACCCCACATATTTAATTTCTTTCTGGCAAGCAGCTCCCTCTGTGCGCGGTGCTGTTGCGTACAAGGACCGGGACTGTGGGGTTAAGCCGGGTACTGCTTTCTGTGGGAGGATATAGAGCACGAACCCCACCATGGCGCAGGTTTGCATGGTGGCCACCGCCGCTGTGTGCCCCGCGCAGCTTTGGCTGGGCGTCCCTCCGGTAACATCGTCTCCCCTTTCTCTCCCCAGCGGGCGCCAAGGCCCTGGTCTGCGATCAGTGCGGCGCCCAGTTCTCGAAGGAAGACGCCCTGGAGACGCACCGGCAGACGCACACCGGTACGTGGCCCTCCCTGTCCCTTTCCCTCCTTCCTTTAGGCAGAGGTTTGATGTTTAGTCGCCTTTGTAACTTTTTGCCCAACGGAGAGCCTAACCCTTTGCAGTTCCCGCTGCCCGGGTTCCTTTCTTGACTTCAATTTGATCGAGGTGAGTTGGCTGCGCATTCTGCTGAGTTCGTAACCAGTTCGTGCTCGTGTTGAACTCTGTGCGTGGCAGGAGACCTCCCCCAGCGGCTTTGGGATTTGGATGTTTGCTGCTGCCTGACTGCAGCCTGGTTTTGCTGAGCTCGTAGCGATGCTGATGGTGGCAGGAGGAGCACAGCCTGTCGCTGTGGCTAAACCGAGCGTCCTCGCACCACTCACCCTTGGTTTCTCAAGCCTTGCGCACCAAAATTTGTCCAGCATGACGATACTTGGCTGCTATTCCAGTTTAAGAGAAGCTCCTCAAGGGATAAATCCCCTTGTCAGGAGGGTTTGGATGCCTGGGAGCCTACGAGTGATGAGTTACGAGTCATTTGCCAATCCCAGCCTGTGCCGTTAGGTCTGTTCCCATTTTTCAGAGCACTGATAGGAATAAACACGATGCGTGCGGAGCTCAGGGGAGGTTCTGTCACGGTGCCACGAGGCGTGTACGTGGGTGCAAGTGTCTGCCGGACGGTCAGGCTGTGCAGCCACTCGTAGGAAAGGGTGCTCAGGGACCTGGCACCCACAGACAGGGCTCTGGGGAGGGCTGGACCCAGCTGTGCACAGAAAACCTCCTTCCCCTCTGCTCGTGTGGGTTTAAAACCCTGACCAGAGCGGCTG
>NW_010395050.1:0-17143 GCF_000710305.1 Buceros rhinoceros silvestris
AGAGCATCCGGTTCCACAATGTTGGACCCAGGACAGAGATGAAGAATTAAAATGGTTAAAAGCTCCCGTTCCCAAGTTACTGAATGACAGTTATGACATGAAAAAATTTTAAGCAAAGAGAACAAAAGGAAATCACACAAGTTCTGAAATTAATTACAGAATTCCACTTCAAATACCAAAAGCATGATAAACACCAAAGAAGCAATTTGCATACCAGGATATATGGTCTGCTAAGACAGAAGACCTAAGCAGGGAATAAGTGGGCAAGATTGATTTGGGGTGATACTGAATAAGTTCTAAACACTTCGGCTGACACAGGGGAAAAAACTGGAGGAGAAGTAAAAGGCAAAAATGAGTCTGGATGTTGCTGCAGACTTGCAGAGCACTTACTGAACCTAGACAAGAAAGTGTCTTTACAGACAGATGGAAACTGAGAAAGCCTTGATCACACTGAATCTTTACTACACCGATATTGATTAAAATAACAACTATACAAAATGGGAGGCAGGAGAACATTTTTCTCAAGGCAGATTTCCATTCTTCCCTAGTTAGCTGACCAAGATGCATGATCAAACGCAATCCAAAACATAAACATTATAGAGATAACACATACATGAAATTAAAACCAAAGCTTTTTCTCAGATAAGATTTTGTGGTAACAAGTCTTGCCATATTTTGATAAATCTTTTTTCTGCATAAAAGATTACAGGCAAATCATTTAAGTGTTGAAAAGTTTCTTGGACAAAGATAGTTGTTACAACAGTTTGTTAAAAACAAAAAAATAAAAAAGTTCAGAACCTAAAGAGCTAAAATAATTTCCCTAGAGGAAAATTAATCAATAGCTTACCTGAAGAGAGAGTACTGAGCTACCATATTTTAAAATCATTTAGCTAAGAATTATGAGAAGTGTTGTTGCTAGAGTTAGTCATGACAGAGAAATTATACACAGGACAAGTAAGGAAAAGCAGAATCGGCCCTGCAGGAATTTGAAGGCTTAAGATGAGAATAGTAGTCAGAAAAACCAACCTGTTGTGTGAAAGATAGTCATATGCAAAAGAGCACAAGCAAAAAACCCAACTGTGAAGGGTGTGACTGTGAAGGGCATCACACCATTATGCATCAGAATTAATATTTCATCATTTAATTCAAACTTCCACTACAAATAGTAAGAGAACGACAGGGAAAAAACCTCCTAAAAAGCATGCCAGTGTTTTGATAAAAACACACAGAATAACTCCAGCACTGCAAATGTAATACAGAATTCCTGACTCTCTTAGAAGTCTAACTTCACTGGCTGAACAACAGAAAAATGTCAGGCATACCATAAAGCAGAATGGAGAAGGTAGAGACAGATTTCTTTCTGCCTTTTAAACAACTGTAGATAAACTTAAGTTACAGAGAAAGGCATGCAAACAATAGATACTAACAGTTAAAAAAAGATTTTGAAAGAGCTAATGTAACATAAATTTGTCACTGTATGGGTTTCACACAGAAGATATGGTACAGCAATTTATTCAGCCTAAAGGCAAGACAAGACATGCTCACAGTGAATAAAGGGACTAAACTTGGGGGGGTAGTGGGGGAAGGAGGCAGAAAAAACCTGTTCTGGAAAGATTTATTTTTAAAATAATGTTCTTTTATTAGATATTGAAAGGTAAAGTAATTGTTTTGTTTTGGTTTTAATCTCACACTAAAAAAGCACAGAAGTTTTATTTTAAAAAATGCAATGAATAAGTGACGGCAAAAATAACAGTGCCTGCCAAGGGCACCAGTGATTCTAAAGAAATATGAGTAGTTTGGCTTAATCAGCAGTGCTCAAAAAAACTGTAGGAATCATTCTGGGTAAAATATGCAGTTTTAATAAATAAAAAAGAGAGTAAAAAAATCAATTCACACAATCAACACAGAAACAAGGCCCTAAAATTTTCTCCACCCCTGAAATACAAGCGTGTTTCCCTAACCCGGGTCCTTTTTCACTCACATAGACTATACCACAATGAAACACAACACACTTTAAGGGAGCTCTCTGAATTTGTACAGCTATAAATACTAATACCATTTACATCATCACCTATTGCAAGGAATTAGCTGCCAGGACAACGACTGGTACATACCTCCAGTGCGCCATCTTACACAAGAGGCATATTGTTGCCAATCTATACAATAATTGATCCATTTCTGCTGTGAATGTAGCATCTCAAATACTTGTATTATATATTGAACCAAAATACCATTTGCCACTGCTCATTGTCCATCCTGTTCCAAATTTTATGCCATACAATTAAAAAAACTAGTCTAAATTTATGTCCAGAGCCTACGTGCCTTATGTTGGACTTGCCAAATGAAACAGGCAAAGTGGTAAAGCATGTTCCTACTTTTGCTGATTGTCAGCATAAATGTTTCCTCCTCTCTTATCAGTTGGCTGAACACCAGCATGCTGCAATCAAGTTCCTGCTAGTTAGTTAAGATTCTTGCTTGCTTGCCTTTCTTCCCTAAACATGGCACTCTCGTGGGGCTATTGATCAGTGACCAAAAAAAAAAGCCTGGATGAAACCCCTTTTTCTTTCCTTTCTTTTTTGTTATTGACATTTTTTTTTAAAAGGTTCTTTAATCTCCTCCTCCACCAGGAAAGCATTACTTGATGAAAATTTAAGAATAATGAATATAAAGCTGTTCAACACAAAACTACCAAGCAAAGGAAAATATCCCCCTAGAATTCAGCCTCCTGCACTTCAGTGAGGCAGCACACACATGCTCCAATTACTTTCTCAGTTACAACTTCAGTAACTCAAGGAAATTCCATTCCAGTCAATAGCGCTTCTACAGACTATATGCCATTGGGAGCACGGGCAGAATTTGACCCACTTCTTTTTGGTCATATAAAAACATGGATGATATGTCTCACATCAAAATATTAAATAAATTTTTCTAGTTTAAGGTTTGTAGCCTCACACCGCTCCTGAAGTATCTACTTCAAGCAGTTTATGCTGTTATTAGGAGGGATTAATTTCAGCAGAACTTTTGAAGACTATTTCCCACTCCCCTGGTCATCCCTCCGAACACAGGAGTACCAGCGGTAGCTGAAAACAGAGCAATGTATATTTAGCCTGCAGTGTTATATAACCTGTCTGTTAACAAATGCAAGACACAAAGTAAAGTCGTGTAACCCAATTGAAACAGTTCGTACTGGAGGTTGATTTCCCTTGGGAACAGAAACATCAAGTAAGAAACTGAACCAGTTAAATATAACCTTTTCAAAGGGCAAAAGAATTCAAAGGTAATCAAGGATTTTTTTTTTCCCTCAGAAGGGCATTTATAATTATATTCCACTTTTATTTATAACAACCCTTTTAATGTTGGTACTACAAAAGAACTCCACAGAAAACCTGCTTTGCTTTATATAACAGGATCCAATCTACACGTGGTTTTTATATGCAAAACATCTTCTACACAAGCTATACACTGACAGGGGCACATTTCCCTGAAGAAAGAAGAAACGTATTTTCAAATTGGTTCACAAGGGTTTAGCCATGTGCCTTCCACTAGAGTTGTGGGAGACTAGAGAAGAGATCTTTAACTTTTGCTTTGAGAAAGTAATGGCAAATAACCACGTGTGATCCTACAGCGAGCTCAGAATCTAGTGCTTAATTTCCTTTGTTATCCTAGAACACACTTAGCATTTTGCTTTAATCTACTGATCCCCAGGGAGACAGAAACAGACCCGTTCCTAAATCGATCTTTTCAGCTTCCTCTCCACTGGAAAGGCAGGTATGAATTAAGAAGTAGAAATGACAGACATGAGCTAAACGCTCAGGAACTCAGAGCCATGTCTCAAAATCCAGCACCAGACTGACCAGGTGGTTTGTGATTAATTATTTAAGATCCTCAGTTGTCTGTTCCGGTCATGTTAGGACACAACATGCTGGATGAAGAAAACAGCAGTGGGAATTTCAGAGCAGGATCTAGAGGTGCACAAAGGCAATGAGAAGGAAATCTACAAGGGAGAAAGATAGATTTAGGTGGGCCAAATTCTCTCATGAAAGGTCTGTTGGATGCAGTAGAAATTTATCATATAGAGACCTGTCTCTGCACATGCTTCTGTCTTCTAATCATCGAGCGGATACTCTCACAATATCATACTGTTGCCCTTGAACAGTAAAAAAAAAAAAATCTAGAGGACAGCCTTGACACAGCCTGTGATGCTCTCCAATTACACTGTACAGATTAAAACCAAGTAGTGTTTTCCCAGGATGATATTAATTATTGATCTATCTCATTAGTCATGTTGCCCAAATACTAGTAAATATTACTATACAAAAGAAATCTGTAAAGAACTGCACTATTAAATTTATCCCATGAAAAAAGGAATTAATTTAATCTCAGGATTAAAAGAGTGACATTCTGCTTGAATATCATCAGGCACACAGAATCCCATTCTGTACACCCCAAAGTATACACCTGCTCAAAGTCTCAGCAGAGAAACTCTGCATATGTGCAAGGGCCAGACAGAGGCGACAGGGCCAGCTATTTCTTACCCACAGAAAGCAATATGTTGATACACTAAGAAACCAGTATTAGGCGATACTTTAGTCAAAATGCTGTAGGTTATTAATCACAGCTTTGGGGTTTCTGACAGGATGTTTTGATAAAATAAATCTATTTTAAGTGACTGTAATGAAATACTAACCCATTTTTGAAGGGCTTTTAAGATGTTTTTAAGAAGTTTCAGATCAAAGACTCAGTTAATGTAACCTCCATGCATTAAATATTTAGTACTTATTCAGTCACTTGAGCACTCAGGCATCTTGACATTGTAAAAGGGGGAGAGAGAAATTGAGTTTAAGTCAGTTTTGCACAGTGGGATTTTTCAGTTTTTATGTTAAAATCCCAGGCATGTAATTTTAATACAAAGGGCTCTATTCTTTTACAACACTATACGCACCACCCATTAAAAGAATTCTTTATGCACCTGCATAGATAGGAGAACAAATCCTCAAAAGAGTTATTTCAGTAAAAACTGTTGTGCTGGGATTAACATCGTGATTGAACATTATTCTGCCTCTGAGCTCTCTGACGGACGAAACCAAATGCACAAACATCTCTTTCCAGAACAACTAGGTACTTGCAAGGAGCACAGAATTTTAACAATAGCAGCTAGATTTAAGTAAGGTGTTTTTTAGGTATTTGGATTGTGTGACTAGAAGACATTTCCCCTTTCTAGCATCCCTGAATACCAACAGTTGCTCTTTACTGTTCTGTTTCTTCCAAAGGACATTCTCAGAAGCCTTCAATACAGATTGGGATGAGATAAACAATCCTATTTTGTGCTTTATTAAAACAGTTGTCTTAAATAACTACAAATTATTAGGGGCTGGATACCCATTCTGGAAATGCAACAGTATATATCAAATCTGTAAGTCTTCAAGCATCACCTTTCTTCTGAAAGTTCACTGTGTGCCGTAGGAACTTGCAGATGACTTCAAGCAGAATGAAGATGCTCCTGAGTACATTTATTGGCTCACTTGCAGATTACAGAAATTAAAACATTTAAAACCGCCTTTGAAACTATTGTCATGAACTATCATTTGACTGATATTAGTATCTAGCTTTAGAAACAAGATAAGTACTGCATATTTCAATTCTGTTTAACAAACATGTCACATTCAAGTTCTTCGATATGTGAAGTTGCACCAAGACTCTTGCATTTCACAGTCATTCATAATCTATAAAAAAAAGGAAAAACCTTAGCTCCAAAATTACCAATACATGTGGAAACAAAAACATACACACAAAAAGCCAAACAATTCTGCATATCTTTCATTCGTCACAGACATTTTCCCAAAACTTACAGTGGGATTAAAGATGACTGGACACTAATTTGAAATTCAGAAAGCTAAAACTGACCTCTGAAGTAACGGTAGCAATACATACTCTCAAATCTGGTCAGCATCATCATTACGCGACCCTATCTGTCATAGGGGTCTTCTGAATGTTTAAAAGCATAAAGGCTCTATGTCATCATGGGCTCCTTCACAACACTGAAAGACAAACAGCTACTGAAAACCTCTACATGCATCTTATGGCAATTGGATGACCTCATCTACTTTTCTCAAAGACTTACATCCAGCTTTTCCTTGCTTTTACTCCTGGCCATGACTCTGGAGCTCTAGTATTTTCTGCCATATTAAGTTATATGAACTCAAGGTGCAGGAAGGTGCCCAGTGATTTTACAGGAAATAGGAATTTTTTGGTATATATCCTTAACATTTCTTATGCTGGTTGCTTCTGTGAGCATGACACTGTGAGAAACTCACAAACAGTAAATTAAACAAATGAATGCTTACTCTGATGAAGAAATTATGTCAGAGTTGTTTTATCCAAAGAAATCCGGAGCAGAACACAACCCTAACCAAAAAATGCATATAACATAACAGGTCCCCCACTGATTTACCCAATAATGAGCCTCTTTCTTTTGCTTTATTGGTATTGTTAAGGATAGAGACCCGAGTTGAAATCATGTAAATAGCAAATAAATCAAGGTGATACCAAAAGAATTCAGTTCTGTGAAAGTAGATGTCTAAAGCCTTTCTAGAATCTTAGAAGTGAATGATATTCCCAAACTAATAGAAAGCTTAGGAAAAGACACAGATAATTCAATAATTTGCTTAATTCTGAATCAACTTAGGGAAACCTTCTTGGATGTAATCTAGGAGAACCTTTGTTGTAACAAAACACAGCACAGGAGAGGTCAGATATCAGATGTTCTTGCACTGTTGCCTCTGTAACAGACATTATACTCAGAATGAAGGCAATTTTGATGGAGAGTAATGATACTGTGACCAGTGCTTCAGTGCAGGCTTCATGAGAAATAAAAGAAACAATGGAGGGAGTTTTGATAATAGTGAAAAAAACCTTAAAAGGCCAAACAGGATTGAATGAGAGGAAATGTGAAAACTATAACGTAACAGATTTTTCCTTGTAGAAATCCATGCCATTCTAGTAGATTCCAGTTTATTGTTAGATAGCATCTTTCAACTTTTAACAAATATGACCTTCTAAAATCAGGATACATCCACATGTAATGCTCCAAGATCCATGGAAGATGACTGGCATGAAACAATTTTCTTCTCTTTTAGAATGAGGAAAAAAATGCAATGGACTTCTGAAAAGAAGAAATCTATTACCTTTAAACAGCATTGGTTTAGGCCTTTGTCATTCAGGATCGTTTGAGTAAACAACAACCCGACTGTGACATGGTGAAGGTGTCTCACAGCGAGATTTAACTCAGGCTGTCCCTGGAACAAAAGCTCTAACATTTCGTAATCACGTTGGCTGCAAGCAGGCGTGCAGATGGGTATTCCCGGCACACAGAATGAAGCTGCTATAAGCAATTCTATCCATGATCATCGTTGAAATACCTCTGACACCGGTGGTAAGTTAAATGTGGTCAGGGAGATCTGATCACACGCAATCGGTTCCAGGGGTTTACTCTCATAACACGTTACTTTTACATAGACTGTGATCATTGCGTTATAATCATTATAGAGTATTTTTGAATCAGAGACAGAAAATGTCCAAAGTTCAAATACCTTTCTTATTTCTAGTAAATTTCTACGTAATAATTCCCAGAAAAATCCCAGTGTTCTGAATTGTCTGTGTACCTGGGTCCCCTATTCCGTTAGATGCAGCTCTCACTGATGTTCCCCAATACCTTATATAGTGCGTGCTGCTGTTAGAGGACAGGCTATCCTACATCCTAGTGCATGGACCACGTTTCAAATTACACTCAGCAACTTCTGAAATTAATCAAGGAAGGTATCTTTTGTGAGCTAGAAGATGGATGTTAATCACCACATGACCATGGTCTTTGTAAACCTCTTGTTGTTATTCAGCGTTATTGCAGGAAAAGTTATAATTTGTGGCAATATGAAAGAAAAGATAGATCACCTGCATTTTAAAAAATATACAGACATAAAATATGATCACTCCCCTTGGTTACTTAGGAAAAGGGTTTATGGAGCAACCTCTCTGTGGTCACCAGGAGAGAACTTCCTTTCAGGGTAAGATTTCAGAATGTCGGAAAATATGTCCCATTATTTGGAAATACAGGAAACGAGGATAGAAATAATTTCCAGAATCCTGATTTTTTAACATCTGGGGACAAATAACACAGGTGCACTTATTAGGTAGAAAACATAAAACACATGAGATCAGCAAAGGATTTTGACATGCAGTCCTCATTCACTTCTACCAAAAGTGTACTTGACTGATACAGGAGATTTTGGAGATGGTTGGTAAGGTATACAGAAACCATCGTTTTACTTCCCTTGGTACTTAGCTGGTGGTTCATACTGACACTGGCAGTAGGTAGCATGGGAGATGGTTGTTGTTCAAGAGCTTTAAATCTATTAATTTTCCTTCCCCCCCTCCCCCATTTAACTTTCTAATGAGCAGGCAGTGACTTATTTTGTAACACACACACATAAATGCACTGCAGTTCTGACAGAAGTCCAGCTCTCTAAAAGAAGACTTTGAATTTACCTGTATTTGTCTGGGAAGATGAAAAATCTGAGATTTCAGAGACCACAGCTATTCTGCTTCATTATTGTCATAGCAACAAATGATCTTGAAGCACTGCATGCAACATCTATAGCCATTTGCACTATAGCTCTAGCTAGTAACTTGGTTTTTAATAGCTAAAATAAACTAGTCACTTTACTCTTTGCAACTTAATTGATGAACCACAAAACAAATGGTTAGAGTTAATAAAATTATATTTTGTCATCTGCATCCAGTAATGAGAAAATCTGAATTACAAGAATGAAAGAGAATTAAGTTTTCTGCCAAACAGATCAATGCATTCCACCCCTTTGTCAGCATTAAATTAGACGCTATCTCTTGCTGTGTATTTCTCTCATTGCCATGGCTAATGAGAATTTCAGCCAAGGTGGACATACAGGAATTCTGTTTGACCACGAAGAGTACGATATCTTTGTCTTTCTACGAGCCTGTGTAGTATGAGTCTACAATGTTATTTGGTCTGAGTGCATCCAAATCTCACTTATGGGAGGACAATTTTGTTCAGCTCTGCAGTGTTATTTGCTGTTACAAAATCTTATCTATTTCTGTAAAAGAAATCTAGAGGATATGTGCAGTTCTATTGCTAAAGCTATGAAGGATTTCAAAATCAGCTGGAGCTGAAGGCAAATCTAGTTCTGCCACAGGATCTTGTAAGGATGATTAGAACAGCAGAAAAGTACACCTTTGAAACATATACTCTCTTTTCCCGAGTTCACATTCTGAGCAGTTTGCTCTCTTGAGACTAAGGTTATGTACTGTCTGGATTCTTCATAAAGAGGCTACCCAATATAAATAAATAAAACCAAACAAAACCTCCCATCTTTTATATGTTTCTCTGGGACCCTACAATATAATTAATTCCTATACAAAGAGACAAGACGGTCCTCATAAAGAAGTTACCAAAGTAACATTGATAACTTGATTACCTAGAGAATGCTAAGGATCTAGACCTTTTCTTTAAGCTTTAGAGACAAAAACAGGCTACAGGCAATATGGAAGTTATGCATTTCCACTCACAAAGAAGATGCAATGCTTCTGAGCAGCCCGTTGGGAGTAGTAACACTATTCTTGTTCTATCTATTACTTTTCAGATTTTGAAATATTTATTGTTTGGATTAACATCTATGTCCAATTGTAAGACAAATCTTGATAGGCCTCGCTTTACTGCCAAAATATCTCCTATTTTTCTAGTACAGTGTCATCAACCTCTGTTTTCGTCTTCATCCGTTAATCTATAAACTGCCCTTAGTCAGTCATCTCTGACATTTCTAAAAATTTTTCATCAGACTTAACACCTTACTAGCTATGTTTTATTCTCAGGAGGCAAATAAGAAAAACTGAGGTCTTGAATCACATAAACTGCACAAAATAGCAGACTCTCTTTCTAATTATTTTCTTGAACACCATGGACCACACTTTGAAGAGCTCAGCAGCTGCAAATAGGGCCTGGTTTCCAAGATATTACTCTTTTTGCTGTGTAACTACCAAATGCTGGGCTTCAGTTTTGTGTATCAGGACTTCTGAAAGAAGTTTGTATTTTCAGCTTATCAGAAGTGCATGCGAAAACATTGCATGAGGCCGCGGAAAGCCAAACCAGCGGCGCTGTCCATGGTGCTGACCACGATTCCGCGGTGCTGAAGGGGCACTGCCTATGAACTAACTGTTCCATACGACTAACCTCGGAACATCAATACTACTAACCTCTTCACCGCAGACTGCGTCGAGATGACCCGGGTTTCTGCTATACTCTCCTACCCTATAAAATGACACTACAGTCTGAAGAAACTTCTGAACATTAACTCAGTAGTGTTTATGCAATATTTTGGAGGCTGTCAGAGCAAAATTTCTATAAAAACCCTGGGCTTTCCTTAATGACAGGCATAAGATGGTCCCTCATTCCATGATGCAGAACCGTGCAGAATTCATAAATATGGAGAAGACTAGTTAATATTTTAATTCTAAGCAACTTAGATTAAAAAAACCCAAACTTCAACAATGTGCAGCTGTGAACTAATGAACTAAGAAGCTTATTAAGAATATCGTGCTGGATATTAACGCACTATTTTAATCCAACTTAAAGCAGAAAATCTAAATAGCAAAGAAATATAGGTATTATAAAATCCTGAAGTCAGATTAAGAAAGTAAGAGTCCTCTTAAAATTTAACTAATTAAGACTAAGTACAAAATCGGATGCGATGATTGAGAAATTCAATGTAAATGGAGAGAAACTGATTTCTAAAATTGTTTTTCCTTTTGTGCATACTTACGAAATTCCTGAAATGGATGGTATCTCTCCTTTGTCTTCCTCAAATTATTACAATATCAGATAAAGTAGTTCAGAAAAACACTTTCTGCGGAAAGGTATGTCCACAATTCTAGGGAATTCTGAGTGAAAACTTTTGACTGTGGGCCTTTTTTTTTTTTTCATTGAAAATGCCATGTAACTGAGACCTTTTCAATCTCTGTTCATTTTCTCAGATTGTTCTCTGCTGCCACAGTATGGTGCTCAGCTGCTGTTTGAAAACATGAAAAAGAGGATCTTTATCAGAGAATGTAGTTCTTTTCATGTACCAATATGATTGGTGGCCATGTAAGATCTCTTTTAAAGAGTATTAAATAGGCTTTAAGCTGTATCTTATATTTCCTAAGATGTGAAAAACAGTTTTCAATTAAGTACCTACTGTTTCACATTAACAAGCTCCTGTCTCCTCATGTTATTTTGTCTTCAAAATAAAGATAAATATTGCTTTCTGTATTTGTGGATAATAGCAGCACTTCAACATGAGCTGGCATTTTTCTAGAAATGCACTCTCTCCTTTTTTTTTTATGTTTGAATGTAACATGGTATCTTAAAATTAGTATGACACTAGCTTTCCTTACACGTAATTTGATGTCCTTAGTCATTGCACTATTCTTCGATTCAAAAATACTCTCCTAACAATGCAGGAAAGGAAGGGCCATTAAAACCACACGACAATCAAGAATGGATCACAGGCTACATACAACATCTCCCAGGTATGCTTGCTATAAATCTATTATGTTGTTGTGAGCCTTACTCCTCCTGTTCAGATTCTTGGGATCAACAGTAAGGATACACTTAGACAGCTTGGGCCACATGAACAATACAGTCTACATTATCTTAAATCTGCATCAAAATATTTTCTTATTTCTTTGTTTTCTCATTCCTATGTGATATAAAGATATAATCCTATAATCCCAGATTCCCTTCTGACATATAAGCTGAGGTCTTTTTAGAACCAGCTTTCAACTTTCAAGGCTTAAGGACAACACAAATAAAGCCTTACTGAACCTGTGCATGGCAAGGACAAAGAACTCCAGGATCAGCACAGATCTCTTATGCAGAAGGCTTCAAGTGCACACCTTACTCATACACTGCAAAAAGGACTGCTGAGCAATGGTGGAATTCACTTAACACACGGACATTCAGCTTGTTTACAGAGAACTACAAAAAGGGTTGCAGAAGACATTATTTGAACCAGCTTCTCCCTCCTAGATATGGACAAGTGATGAAATTTCCAGAAAGGGCAGACAAATAAGCACTTCCTTATATCAAATTTGAGGAGTCCAATGCATGGAGTTATTTTGGTATTATCCATTAAGTATGCACCATTACAAGACAGAAGATGAACCTGAAGGGAGGGTGAAGGACAGGATGCAGAAACCTCAGACCCTGACTGAATGTGACAAAAAATTTTGTTGGTTTATTTTTGAATGTTTTATTTGTTACAACATGTTTAAAGTGTGAGTAAATGGCTTGCAGTCTTACACACAAGTCTTAAAAATCTGTACAGTGGGAATTTTATAATACTGGCAAGTTATTTGGAAACACATCTACTTCATTGTGAATTTGTTTTATTCTTACTCTACAGGGAGTGAATGAAACCACTGGCCAATTCCACTGGCTGCCAATGACTGGTAAGCAAATTCTTTCCATATCCTACAACCAGATCTCCAATTTTGCTCTCAGCTTCAGTGGTGTCAGTGTACTACTGTAGGTAAAGGTGAAATGTGAGACAAGCAAGCCCCTGGGAGCTTATTAAAACAAACTTTTAAAAAGAATGGAAATATAACTCAACTAATAGCCAGGTCCATTTACATTCATGGAAGACTGAAAACATCATTACTTCTCTTTGTAAGTAGATTTGGCTGGAAACACAGAATCTTGGCTTAAAGTCTAGGAATTTTTTTTTATTACTTTTTCTTCTGTAGTCATGTTGTTATAGTGGTAGTACAAGATAATGGCAAAACACTAGGGCACCAGGACTTGTTCCTGAAAAGTGTTGATTGTTCTGATCTTGGAGCTTAAAAGCATTTTCACACACATTTAACTTGATGCCATGAACAGTGCCAGTGCCTTCAACAGGGCTATTTAACACGCTGAAGTTTAAATCTATGCTGAAGCGTTTTGCTGGATCAGAGCCACAATGTTTGATAAACACAAATTATGCAAACAAGATTTTGCCTAAGGTATTTAGAGATTTTAATATATTATATTTACATTATATAGTCAGCGTAAAGCTAAATCAATAAATAGTTCTTTCTTTGGTTAAATGAAAAGGCATAAATCTCAATCCTTCGGACTTAAAAATTTTTAGATAAACTTTCAATCCACAGGTCTCAGCCCTACAGGTCATGTGGGCCAGACTAAGCACCTTCTGGGTCTGCAGTCAAAGAATACAGATTAAAAGACAACTCCAGCCCCACAGCAGCATTACACAGTCACCACTCAGGAGATCTAAATAGAAACCAACTCAAATACAGTCAAAATCCCAGCAGAGTCAATGCAGTAGAGTGCCACGGGGCAAATCTAGCTAATAGCTCCACATAGCACTATTTCCCCTACATGCAAGTACATTCAGCATCACTATCAACATGATAATTATTGCTTAATGCTGTGCTATGAAAGAGGGAAAACAAATTTATGTAAATGGAAGTAAAAGAAGTAGTAATATATTCTAGGGTTTTCACAGGTTTCTAAGGGCCATATGTATCTTCAAAATATCTGCATGTCCTTCAGGGCAACTAGGAAAATTCTAAAATCATAAAAAGCTTTACATTGGTGTATATACAGGACCTCAGACTTCCTTTTTGATGGAATTATATTAATTGCTTGTACTATGTTATTTCCCAAGCACCAACCAGAAAAGGAGTTCTAGTGAGCAAGGCACTAAACACGGAAAGAAAATAGGTGCCCCCGTCCCCAAAATCTTAGGATGCAGTAGTAACTAAAGGCAGCTACCCCGATCTGGGGGTTGAACTGACTGTGTGGACAAACCCAGTTTGTTTCCTTTTGGGATTGCAGCTATCTCACTGAACTGCATGGCAAACAACCAAGCAGTAGAAAAGTCCCGAGTACAGGAATGAGTAAAATCTACCTCTTATCTGAAATTGCCATTGCCATGAAACAAGGATTCAGCCCCTGAAATGCTTTCCTGCACTTGGGTGTTAGTTCAGATATGTCAGGACAACAGACTAGATCATTCATGGTTGAAGCCTGGACAAACAATGTGTTATACCACCTTCTCTGGAAGTGTGGGTGTCCCTACTAGGAGATGGAGCAAACAGGGAGCACAAAAGACATAAGGACAGAGAAGACAGGTCGTAAACCAGGATTTGATGTTACATGAAATGGCACTGAGATGGGGATATTGAGTACCCAGAAGAGGATATGAATACCTTGAGCAGTCCTGGTATTTAAAAGACCTAACAGCTATTTTGGATTTCGCCTTTACAACTCAGAGACATATGGGGAATGAATGGGAAAGAACAAAGCAGAATCAGTAACGTAAGAGCAGCAAATACATATCACCGTTTCTTTCTTAATAGTTAGCTTAGGAAAGCATAAACTAAATGGAAAGAAAATGGAAGGTCAGATTTGAGGCAAAGAAAGGGCAAGCCAGATAAAGGACAAGTGTGGAGTAATGGTGAGATGAAGAGGCTGACACAGAATCAGGAAGAGCCATGAAGCAAAAGGCCAACCGGCACAACTACAGAAAGTCCAGTGAAAACTTCAGAAAGGTCACTGACTTTCCAAAGGTTTCTCTGTGTGGCTATAGGATGAAAGGGTGCAACTTCGGACCTCTGCATGAAAACAGTTTGTAGACTAACACTAGCACATAGCATTCATTTACTGCCACTCCTTTCAAGACTTCTTCTTACAAAGAGGATCGTAACATTTTTTCTGCAGGTGATTTCCTAACTCAATAGATTCTTTATGCTCAAATCTTTTTTGTGAAGTTTAAAGCACTTTTTATCTGAGAGTTTATAAATAGACAAGAATAGTTAGAAAATGTGAGCTGCAAAATTGACTAAAGATTTGAACCCATCTTCCCAATATAAGGGTTTTTAACTCATAGTTAGATAAACAACAATTTATGCAAATCCTTCTAGAAATAATTTTACTATATGAAACAGTGCTGTTTCTGGAATTTAGGAAATAACCAGCTTATACATTTAATAACTTTGCACAATATTAACTGTAAATTATGATTTGAGGTTTTTCTTCTAAAACTATATACTGTTGCCAACTTAAACCAAAGTATTTCTTGTTTTTACCATGAACAGTTGTATATATCCTACAGACAGATGGCAACTTTCAACAGTAACGTAGTTTCGCCTATCTTTGCTTGTCTGATTCCAACAAGCCAGTTTATCTCCCAGAACTTCCTTTAAATTCTAACAAAGAAATCTTCCTTAAAACTGATAGTATAGAATAGTTCCCTGATATTTTTCATGTTATTTATATATTTTCCCTGGTAGCACACTGTGCTATTATATACTATAAATCGTATTTTATTTTGGAAGGAACTGGTGGTGGTGTTATTTTTAGGTCCAACTCTACTTCTGCTGGTATACAACCCAGCTAAGAAAATAGCTGTAGGAACATTTAAAATCACACATACAGTTTTGGGATGACATCTATATTATGAATGTTACAGGAACAGCAGTACTATACAAGTAATTAGATACACCCCTCAATAATCAGAACGTGCCCTGAACACATATACGGGTGCACTTTTACGTTCGAGAGAAATGAGAAGTTTGGCTTACCTTTTTAAAGTGTTATTTCTGTGGTCTTTTCCAGACCAAGTAAATTGCCACAAATTGCAGTTAGATAACATTTCAACCTAGCTGCAGTCAGATCTGTTGGAAAGTACAGTATCTGATACCCACATGATTTCAAAGATATGATACATCACATTGAAGCCTGTAACTTCTATTTTTTTCAAAGACAAAGAGTGTACTTTTCTTTTAAAAAACTGTTATTACATAACCTAACGTTGAACACAGAAATGGGGAATTTAACCTGTGAAAAATTGTCTATTTTCTCTGCTTCATGCTTTAAAATAGTCATAACTGAGCAGTTAAAAATGGACCAGTAGATTTCAGTAGAACTGATCAACTATTTTACTGAGGTACCCAGTCATTTAGATGGTAAGTAAGAGGTATCTGACCAATGAACCAGCAATGTGACATTTGGTGTGCAGTTTCACAGTCCTGGGGCTTCGTTCTGATCTCTCTGATAGCAGCACAAATAAGGAGTAGCTTACTTAAACTAAAAGCACACACCAAAGTGGTGTGGAGTCAGAATAAAGCACCTTGTGTTCCAAACTGTTTCACTCAGTATCTCATGTCTGACTTAAAAGATTGGCTCACTTGCAGAGCTCTACATTAGACATATTGCCTTCTTGTTTTAAAATATGTATGTTTAATATTTAATTTAACAGAATTCCATATTCCAGTCTCTGTGCACTGCGGAAGTCCCTTTGAGGCTTGTGGTTTGTATGTGCAGTCGCAATTCTCCTCAAGTGTAAAACTTGGAAGCACCATTGCCTAATGGGGTGAAAGGAAGTATTGTCCCCAATTAATCTTCATTCTCTTTTGAGTAAGTAACAAAAATATTGCCAAACCAGTGACAATTTGTAAAGTGGGCTGTAGGACTTGAGCCAGGCTCACCGAAACCTGTTTAATGTATTATGTGTGATAGTGGAATTCTATTTAGTATTTAGACTAGCAGCATCAAAGGATGACACAACCAACAACTTTGCCAACCCTGAAGTACTGGTTATAACTCTACGCATAACTCTTACTACACACAAGACTGAATAAGTATCGTAAAATAGGCACTGCAAACGTAAATTGAGCCTGTGCTTATATTTTCACAGAAATCTAAAAAATATTTTTCATTATATTATGCTGTAAGATATTGCACAGTATATGCAAGATGAGACACACATCAACAATATGCAAAAAAACCCTAATTTCAAATTTTAAAAAATGCTCACAGGTTTTGTATTTGGGACAGACCATAGAAAGTCTGATGTTACCTAAGGCCAACAATGTCAGAATGAAAATGGCAGTTTAAACAATACCTGGGTGACCATCCTAGCTAGCTTGCAGGAGAGACTATTTTCAAGACCATTTGGCACATCTAGAATGCGGGATAGCTCTCTGATGTAAAGAACATAAGCATTATAAGGTCAGGAACAGAACAGCTAAGTTATCTGTTCACACTGGCAATGGGAATCTTTGCCATTTGGCT
>NW_010395050.1:17237-22811 GCF_000710305.1 Buceros rhinoceros silvestris
TGAACCGCTTTTGCCGTTCTGCATCCTAATGACAATTACATGTCCCACACTGATATTTCACTTTCAATTTACATAGAATTAGTGGAAGTATTTAAGGAGTTAATGGAGGCATAGTATTTTCTTCAGAGAAAATACGAGATTAGATTAGAAATTAGATTGCCTTGAAAACATTACACGCAGCAAAATGTGCACTCAGAAAGCCTTCAGGAGTAATCATCTGAGCATGGTTTCTTGTGACTTGCATTTTACTGTTCCATGACAAAGAAAAATAAAAAACAAAAAACCACCCAAAAGGTTTGTGGTAAGATTCTGTTGTCTACAAAACTTCATCATCCAGAAGTGAAACTGTTTCAAACCATTCTCCATCCTCACAAACTGAAACTGCTGCAGAGAGCTGTAAAATTCCCCTGGAATGAAGCGGAGGCTGTCGGTGGCTACATGGCAGATCAGCAGATATACCGCAGCCTTCCCCTAACACGCTACCCTGCTTCAGCCCTGTGCCCAGCATGAGAACTTCAGAGTTTGTCCTCAGATGGCATTTTTAAGTTACCTTTCACCATGTGCTACCAGGGGTATCTCCCTTCGCCAGGAATAGAGCTTTTAAGGGCCTCTTTATGCCAATCTGATTCCTCTTATCTTACATAAGAGGCCAGAGCAGGGACAGAGCTCGCTTTCTTAGCTCTAAATCTATCCTATATGGCACGCAATTCTCTAAAGTACAGCCAGCTCCTGCTTTGATGAAGCACTGTGCAGTGAAGACTGAAGGATCCTGTTTTTCACCATTTAAAGATGTATGATAGCAACAAAGCTCTATGTTAAAAAATTTAACTTACAGAGAACTTATGGAAATTGTCTATTCAAGCTCAGCACAGACATTAAATTACCAAGCTGTTCTAGGACAGTTGTGTGTGGAGAAAAGCCAGAAATGCTCTGAGATTGTAATGTTATTTACAAAGATTACAGCGTGAGCCTGATTCAGAAGCTTATTATACAGATCAGCATGGTGAGCTGCAAAACGTTACCATCTCAATTTCTGCAAAACATACTGTGTGCATACATATAGATATAAAAGCAGGACGTATACACGGCACATTTCCTGCCACATTTTGAATGGCATCTGTTTGTTTAGTTTGTGGAAATATAAAGAATAATATTTTGCAACTACTGGTAACACAATGTTAGCAAGATTTAAGAGTAGAGTTCTGTCAAAATGCGGATGAAAGACAAATCCTTCTATCTCAGTGTTTTAATCAGTCAGATCAGGGTTTTGATGAATATGCAAATGTGACTGTTTATACACTATTTTCAGAGTGAAAGGAAACAATTCAGTTTCATTATAGAATTAATGACAACCCTGTCCGCTGAGATTAATAATTAAAACCCTACATGTATTAAGATGATAGTGCTCTTTCCTTCCACCCTCTGAAGATTTTACTTTTCTGCTTTTTTAATACCCCTTTCCCTTATAATTGTTTGTCCCTCTAATTGGGATGATTAATAATTAATGCCAGTTAAGGGATATGCAATAATCATCTTTAGAACAAGAACTGTACTTAACTGAAAAGAGGGTTAAAAAATGCTTTCTTTAGTTAATTCTGGTTTTACTCTTCTCCATATATTCATTTTTTCCCTCCAACTTTTATGCCAATGTAGAGGTCTCAGTGACCTGCTCTAATGCTGGAATACTTTTATTTATTCCAGGCTAGACATATGATTTCATCCTAATTCTCACAATATACGCTGGGATTCTTTTTAAAGCCCCAGCTGCTGGGATCGGTGGCCTTCATAGGAATCACAGCTTGCTTTTGACACACACACTACAAGTTTAGACCAAATTCAGTCTCAGAGAAAAGATTAGGAATGGACAAGTGCATCATAAAGACTGAGAACACAGAAGTAAAAACCCAACCAACCAAACAAAAAACCCACGAAAACAAAACCAAGATTTTAGCCATTATTTTTCAATCTAATGGTTTCTGAGTTGATGTGGGAGTGGCTGAGTCATGCCTTCCAAATCCTCAGGACAGGCAACATTTCAAAGAAAGTTTATGGCAAAGTAAACAGAAGTCCAACCTTATCATTAACCCTTTTTCCAGCACCAGAACTATCACATTTCATTTTCATGTGGCCACTAGGATCTAAACTGATACAATTAAACCCCTTTTAATTTCAAAATTCCAAAGCAGGAATTTTAAGAGTAAATAAAATAGGTAGGTTGCATATTTTTGTATTATTTTACCAAGAAAAGCTATATCCTAGTTCCAAAGACATATGTTTCCTTCTGAACAGAAAAGTTCTTCCAAAAAGACAAATGGACAGAGTAATCTAAAAATCACATTTCTTCCATAAATCTGTTTCAGTCTCATCTTTTAACGTCTTTAGAGGTGAATTGATCCTACATGGGAATTTAACATTGCCTTGCATATTGCAAAGGAAATATTTTATGTGAAATTAAATTAGCATTTGTCTATATTTCACTGTGCAGGTACACTACCTCATGTGTCATCGATAGCAGTAAAACAAATATATGTGTGTGTGTACTTTAGCAGGGATGATGAATTATGCTCTGTAAGCATTTAAGGGTAGACATTCATAATGAAGGCTGCTAGTTGGCAAGAATGCCTATTACTTACCACGCTGAGTCCTAGCAATTCTCTGCGAAAGTAGTCCATGTTTCTCCTTTGTAGGTTGTCAAGATAGTGCTGAAGGCGAGTATAGGTGTAGGGGTAGCAGTAAGCAAATTGGTAAGTGTCATCCTCTCGGTCAAAACAAAAAGCAAATGACATGACATAGTTCTTCCTGTGGTCTGGGCAGCGATAGTAATACACGTTTTTAGAGGGGATTCTTTGCCTAGAAAACAAAACCAACATATATATACATTGATATGTATACACACTGATATAAGAAATCTGGACAAAAAAGGCTGCGTGGGATTCAAATTTCCTCTAGAGCAAATGATGTGTAACAGCTTGAGCAGCTCAGGAGCTGGCAAGCAGACCCCAGAGCCTGCGATTGGGAGCACTCATGCAGACAGCCTCCATGCCAGGGGCCTGTGCGTGGCACGGCTACTGCGCTGGTGCACCAGTCACCACTGGGACTGCAGCTCTCTCCAGGTGCTCAAGCTGGCAGAATCACCGCAGCAGGGGAGAGCGTCACACAACCAGAGAAGTCCACTGCCATGAAGTGAAAAGGACGTACAGGCAGTAAAGCTCTCCTCTACTTGCTGTCAAGCTGGTGCAGTCTCACACCACAACACAGGCTTCATTCCACCCTCTGGATGGAGCACAGCTACATCCATTCATACAGGTCTGATTCACCAGCACAGAGATGAGGCAAATTAATTACAGAATATCAGCGTAAGGCGTCATTGACAGAACTGCTACTGAAACTCAGAACATGTATATATTTTAATTATCCATAACAGTCAAGGGATACATCAACACCTAGCTGATGGCTGGAGGAAAATAAATTCTTGAGGTGGAGAAATCCCCACCCCCCAAAATTAAAAAAATACACTTCAGGTATGGAAAATAGCCTGATCCTAAATTAGAAAGCAGAGATAAGAGTGTTTGGTCCTGTTTCAGATTGCTTCCCTCCTCGAGAATTCCGGCTTATCTGACAAGATAAAAATGAATATACATGATAGTAAATAATCATAAGAGACATTTATGTCATTGTTATCAAGTGGGTATCTGTTTAAGAAATAACAAATGTCTGCCTGCCATCTTCCACTCAACTTCAATTATTCTGTTATTTCTCAGCAGAAATAAGTAATATTTCAGATGTAGGTCAAAAACTTGTTCCATGGGCTAGAGATGTACAATATTTCTGTTCGTGCCCTTTCTTCATTTCATAGATGGATTTTCTAGCTTTAGACAGGAGATTCTCTAGTCCTGCCATGCACTTGCAATTTGAGATAACTAACTTACCAGCCATGTTTGGCAACAAAACACTTGGTCCTGCAGACTCTAACTGATTCAATTAGACAACATTATAAACAGGTCTTATCTAATGACTGCAGCAGATCTCAGCTAAACTGGGATCATGGTGAAGGGAAAACACAATAAGATTTACAGACATAGCAGTAGTAATGTGCCTCTGTAATAGTTCCGAGAAGCTGGCCTGCTGCAGAGCATCAGTTTTGGCCTTTTGTTGCTAATACGAAAGAGAGGACAAAACCCTGTCATGACGCAGAAGTACATGTTTGCCAATTAGGAGCAGTTAAGGAGTCCTATCAGCAAGACTCAGGATCTACACAGAGAAACAGAAAGGAATTGAGATGTTCTTGACAAAGTACAATAAAGAACCAGTGATGCAGTTAATTAGACTTGAAGTAAGAATTTATTTGCCCCTTTTCTTGCCCTGATTCTTGAACATTCAGGGCTTCATGAATTTACTTGAGTATTTTTGGTTAAGACACTTGCTTATGAGCAAGATCTGAAAATTAAGCCACAAATACAAAGAACAGAAAAACAATACTTTTCATTTTTTTAAAAAGTATCAGTAAGGGAAACATGCCACCAGCGGTCTGCATGCAGTCCCCTGATGTAATAGGTTTCTCCGGTATCTTAACATATTTCTATCATTCGCCCTTACTCTGGAGTGCTATAGGATATCCCTCATTTGATCTCAAATCAAGCAGATGATACAGCAGTGGGTAAATGTATTCTAGTTCCCAGCCCTCAAACCATAATGCAAGTTTAAACAGTATGTTGCTGAGTTGTTGAACTCTATTTGTTTCCAAATTAGCGTGGGAGAAATAACAAAGGACAAGCCACACTTTAGGCTATAAAAATTTCATGTAATATGAGACCAATAGGAGGAAATCCAGGATTTTAAAAAAGCTAATGCTAATTGAAATTCATCTGCTGATAGTTAATGTTTAAATGACACATAGTTCTCCTTGGTTCAATAACTTCCTACTTCTAAGCAAGTTGAAGAAAACTTTGTTAATGCATTAAAGGCACTTTTGATATTTCATTCCCTTTCCCCTTCATTATAGAAGCTAAGCATCTGTTTTATTATCCACTTTGACACATCACTTTATGGCTGCATTTGGCTATTATGGCTAATCTTGATGTCTAGGACAGCTGGTATTGACATTTCACTATCTGGTGTCTGACACAACAGCAGAAACCATCCTCGGTTCCTAGGTTTAAATTCACCCTCTCAGGGCAGAAAGTGCCCAAACTCTTAATTCAAACTGTACGTTCCAAAAATAATTATAATAGTACTCCTGTCACTGCTAATCTATTTTTATCTCTCCTAGCACTTTGTCACTGCTAATCTATTTGTGAGTCATAGAGAGAAAGAAAGTTAGTGTTTAGATACCAACAACACATCCTTACACACAGGAGCCTAATCAGATTGAGATCTTATCAGGGAATTAAAGAAAAGAAGAGAAAAAGGGGAAATAAAAAGAGAGAAAAGAGACACAGTGCTAGATATCACCAACTGAGTTTTTGATAACGAAATGACATTGCTCAGTTCTTGAATTAACCTTTGTGTCCTAGACGCACTATTGTTTACTCTTTCCCTTTTTTGTTCTATGCCTTCTGGAAAAGGACAACAACA
>NW_010395050.1:22890-34073 GCF_000710305.1 Buceros rhinoceros silvestris
CACTGTGGCAGCAGCTGCTCCTATTAATTTAAAGCTATTACAAAAATTAAAATTAAACCCAATTACTTTGGCTGGTTTATAGCTGGGGAACGGCTTAGTCTGATTGTTCCCTCTGGTTATGGACAAAAACAATATTCCTACCTACAGGCAGCTGCCACTGGAATACTAATGCATCTAGGCCCTGGCAGGAACAGATTCAGAATGCAGAGTCTAACTGCATTTCTGACTAGAAAAAAATATCTTATCATGGATCTGCAGAAATGCACCAACTTCTTACACTCTAAGTCACAATGAAGCTGATTTGCAGTTAGCGGTAAGAAAGGAAAATGATGGTAGACACCTTAATGCTCAGATTTGTTGGTTTGCATTTCCAGGCAGCTCACACTAAGAAACGTACCCTGCTAATTGATAGAGAACTGCCTGGATTTTGATGCTTCCGAATGGTTATTTAAAGGAGAACCACCCCAATTCTATGTACAGGCACAGAGCATAACATGCAAGCAACTAATTTCCAGTCTGGTTTCAGATACATATTTACATAAATGAAGCTTGATAATTTTACATCATTTTGAAACAAATTCAGACTACCAAGTCTTAAAGATAAATGCAAAATTTTTTTCTCTCAAAGGAAGAAGCAAGCAGAGAAAAAAATTTTCTCTCTATTTTTACTCTCAGAGCCCAGTGTCAGTCAAGGGCTTGAGCCAGCGGACTTGAGCGTCCTCCTATCTGACAAGGTAGCACTCCCAGCCCAGCAGATTTGTTGCTTCAAGTGTGAACGTACATGTGCTTGTCTCTTCCTATATGTTTGCTACATTGCAGTCTGGAGTTAGGACATTTACTCTGTTTTAGTAGCATGCAGTAAGATCAAATTTGTCAGTTTAACAAAACAAAACAACAAAAAAGATTGAAGTCCTCATTCAGCCTCAAAAACCCTATAACTTCAGCGGCTCCGGGTTTTTACTCTTCGCTGATCAACAGGCAGTGAGAGCTATAACCGAACTTCAGAAATTTTATCCTAACTATACTTAGATTTTGAACATTATTTTAATTTCAACTCCAATAATTTTGATCTTAAAGGCAAACTTTATTATCTGTTCTGCCTTTCTTTCCTTTGCTACTGTATTTCCTTTTGACAATTGGGAGTTAATCAAGACTTTGGGGAACAAACCCTGGGGGGTGTTGCTGCTACGTGGCATCTGATCTTTAAGTTTTTAACACATAAGGGTGCTAATCAAATCCTTTTGTAGTACCACAACACAAATAACTAGAAAATAACAATTTTCTGAGTGCTTTCCCCCACTATTGTATGACCAAAGCAGGGAGCTCTTGCCCAGCCAAAATCCCAATGATTTTAATGAGCAGCCTAAACAGTCCTTGGACCACTTTTAATATGGCACTTGTGAAGTAATTATTCAGTTCCTTGCCTCTACAGGATTGAGTTAGACATATCACAGTCAGTAGACTTCAAAGTAAAATCTTTTGAGGAAAAACAAAAGGCTGCAGGTGCTGTAAAAGATCAATGGCCAAAAGAAAAATTAAGTGATCTGACTTGCAGAGAAATGCTCAAATTAATCTGATTGCGAAGTAGCATTAGCTGTGGTGACACACTGTGGTGATCATTTTCAATTGCCATCATTTTGCAGATGTAGGGATACAACTTAACAATAATACAAATTTCCAAGCTTACATATGCCTGAATCTCAATCTCAGAGGAAATTAAGCCTAAATTTTGAAGACATATGAAGAACAAAACCTGATTCCAATTCAGCTTTGGAAAATAACCTTCAGGTATTTACTATCGCTACCCAAAATACCAGATCTAGCCACTCCTCCTGAGTGTTCAGATTTCATTCCTAAAGCTGGATGTCCCTATTTATTAACTGCAACAAATCCAGCAAACTCTGGAGAAAATACAAGGATGTTAAGCGTGCACTGCAAACTTCGGTGAGGCAGCCTTTTCAAATTGAGGGCTTTACTGACTTGTTTCTCTGTTAGTCTCAGCCATTATTCTTCTTCTTGCTTATTCTTGTTGACAAGTGGACCTGACCATCTTAAAAATTCCTAGCTTACTTGTGACAAAATAAGTTTGTGGGGTTTTTTCTTGCACATAATTTTATATTTGATTCACAGACCATGGAGTGACAGTGAATATGTCAGATGGTGTTAAATATTTTTTACAGATAACTGAATGGGTTTTGGCACTGCTAACTCAGTTTCAGATACTGCAAAATAACTCCTGCTCTTATTCTTGCTAATACATATTAGAATGTTCTCCAAATATTTTTATCATTTTAGCAGTCTACTCAAAAACCTCAAGGTTTTCCACCTCTAGCAATACCTGTTTTCTTCTTCTAAAGCATAAAAATCAGAATATTTATAATACAATAGCTTTCATAAAAACAAGGAAATCTACCTATTAGGCATACAGCTTTCAAGGTTAACGTTAACTGAAATAAATAACCTCTATAAAGATTGCTAGGGGAGTCAAATAACAGTGAACTATACAAAGATAGCTTGTAAATTCTCTGCATTCATTACAACTTTCAGGGGAAAGCACTGAGATTTTTTTTTACTTTTTTTTTCCTCTAAAACTTTATAATTAAGCAATGAAAGGCACATTTAATTTTTTTTAAGCATTTCTTAATTTAAACGTTTGTAATAACACAGTAAAAGTTCATTAGTACTGGCTAACTACATAAGTGCTAGTCTAACCTGGCATGCAGAAATACCCTCAAAATACATTCCTATTGTTTTAGAACTTGAAATCCAAAAAGTAGAAACAGATTCATATGAGCAAATGTTATGAGAGTAATTCTGCACGTTTCATATGTGCTTGGAAACTTGCTAAGAAAGGTTTTTAACAAGATGGTGTCTTCACCACAGTGCAGTATTCCAACAAGGAAATTCAGTGGTGAGGAGAAACAATAAATAGAAAGTAGCAGTACGAAATAGCCTTTGTCCTGTGTTTCCAGAATACCTTAAAAAAGTGTGATGCCGGCCCACAGGCCAGTCTTCTAATTCCTATGGTGATACCAATAACAAAACCATAATGAATCCATGCTACCTAACTCCAGAGGCAACCAGTGGAAGTCTTAATTCCAAAAAGTGACAAGAAATGCTAAGGAAATTATGTACCTTGTGGGAAGCACAGTGAAGCAGTATGGAAGGATACTTACTAGCAGATCATGATCTTAAGATATAAAACAATGCCGAAAACTGTTCCTGGGCTCTGCTGACAGAAATGAAATCATAGTCTTTTGATTCACCTTAATGGGCATAACATTATAAAGGGGAGGGCTGCTAAATTATGAGCTGGCAACACATAATTTTTAAAAATAACTGGATTAATTTTTAAGCAACTTCATGTAAGACAGGGTAACACTGCATCTGTCAAACGAAGAGAAGTGTTGTTCTCCAGACCTTAGTGCTGTTTTGTGAGGAGATATCCTTCAGTGTTTTCCATCATTCATATGTCTATCTCCCCTAAACATAAAACATTGCTATGGAGGTCCAGGTTTGGCACAATGCCCTCTTTTGACAGAACACTTTCATGTGTCTTAGAATAGCTGTCATCTGGTAGCGAAATACAAAAATCTTTTGCCAGCAGCAGGTATAAGTGGAGTCTCCTGTGGACAAGCAGCCGATCTATTTCTTTTCTCCCTCCTGCCTACCGTTACAACCAAAGCTATACTCCCTCCTCCATCTTTTGTTTATTCTGTCCAGTTGCTAAAGCTTATACTACAGCAACTTTCCTCTGAAGAGGCAGTTCGTATACTGCAATTATTCGCAGAAACTCTCTTTTAAACTACAGGGATAATGAAGGGTGCTGATTTTTTCTGCAGTCAAAATATGATTTGCCTACTGACCACAAGTGTTCCAGCCATGTATTGCCTCAATAGCAATATCTGTATGTAGCGCCTATAAAGGAAAGAAGAGGGAGAAAAGCTGACTTTCCACAAAAATAGTAGAACAAGAAAAGAAAAAAGTTGAGTTAGCCATACATATGTTGTGATTCACTGAAATCATCATCAATGCAAGAGGAGGGTGCAAGAGCCAGCATTTCTGCCCTGAAATGCAACTACTGGGGAAAAAAGCAGACACAGGAAAAAAGCAGGTTAATAAATAAAGAAATAAATAAACAAACAAACTTAAGTTGGTAAATGAGAATTTGTGATAAGAAGCACTGGGTAAGGTAAGGAAGGAGAGAAGAAACAGTATCTCAGAACACTGCATTACGGCAGTTCCAAAGTTTGGAACACGCAGAAAAGAAAAACAAGATTTTTAGAAGCGGTTGAAAACAAGTAGCCACAAATACTGTTAAAGAGACTGAGAGATTTAAAAGAATTAAGTCTGCATGAATAATGTACTAGGAAAAAGGTGAGGACAAGAAACACGCCACCTCAGCATATAAATCTGAAAACCACATAGCAATGCTTGTCCTAGCTTTGACCAATACCAGACTCTCTGACCATAAAGGAACAAGTCTACCAACAACATCAGGATACAGTTTGAATATACTGACATCAGGGAGAAAATAAGCATGTAAAGAAGAGAGGAAAGCATATCACTGGCTGGATCAGAAAGGATGATAGAAGACTGAAAGAAGGAAACATGACTGGCACACCACAATATACCAGCTTCAAATTGGCCAGATACACGGTAACAGAAGGACTTATCATAAATGACCTTTTAGGCCTTCCCCTTATGTACCATCTGTAGAAAAAAACAAACAACAAACAAAACACACAAAAAAAACCCCTCTGCTTGAAAGAATTGTGGACAAATTACAGGAAAGGCTGCTTGGTAATAAATAGTTTATTCCTATTCAGAATCTCTTCAAAATATGTTAATTTCAATCAGATTTTTCTCCAACATCCAGTTCAAAGGAATTCCAATGAATTTCACTAAACAGTTTACCTGTTAACATAGTGTTTTAGTGTCTTCATGGCCAAATTCAGAATTTTCCTACATTATTCTTTCCTGTTCCACTATAATCCAACACACAATCCCTCCAGATTATGTTGACTGGAAAACACATACTTACAGGATCATGCAGGCTGTAATACTGCGTCCTTGCAATGTTTGGAGCACATGTTGGCCTGGGAACCTCAATTCCCTAAGTCTAGTCCCTGAACTGCACTACCAGTAGACCACTGGGTCAGCTCTAATAGCCTCTTAGCCTCAATTACCTAATTAGCCTTTTCTTCACTCTCCTCTTCTCCCTTTCCCATCTGTTCATCTATTCCCACCACTCCCTGTTCTTCTGCAAGAATAATTTTTAAAATCTATGTTAACTTCATTTAGGTTAATCTCAGGTGACTTTGCCTCTATGCAAGAATAATTTATAAGTCTCCTAAGAGCCCCAACTTGAGGAAGTATTTCAAGTAGCATTTGAATTCTGAAATCCGTGTATAATATGTTGATGGATTTCCAAAGTTGAGACTGCTAATTTATGTCATTTTGATACAAAATTTAACTAACTACTAAAAGAAGGAGAATAGATATGAAATAGATTTTTACCACTTGCATCTCAGCTGATACTGAGCTGCCCTTAGTAAGTTGAAAGCCTCTGGAAGCCTTAGCCTTCCTAACATATATTATTCTTGATAAAGATCAAAGCATCTCTGATAGTAGATGATGTATGAGCAGGATAAAGACAAAAGAAAACAGGAAATTGTCATCATGGATCACACTTTCTTTGCTGGGCAAACTTACCCTTACACTTTATCCTATTGTCTGTCTCCACGCAATGAAGACTGAGTTTAGTAATTAATTTTTAATGTCCCTTTTCTCACATCTTCTAGCACCTTGTTCACTTTTTCCACCATAACAGCATCTCGAGTGGCTTCTGTTATAGAACTGCCAACAGCAATGTCCACAGTTTTTCCCCTCATTTGGAGAATAAGTCTTTCATGTGGTTTCCTCCACATATTAACTTCTCATTTATCAGGACTGAGCTTCCCGAGTAACTTGTTTACATCACTCAGAAGTTCCTAAAAGTGTGCTACAGGCTTAAATTACTTAAGTAATTACATCATTTGTAAGTGTTACCACCTAATCCTTCCCCTCTCTCCTCAGATCATTAATAAATATATTTTGCATGTGACCTGATAGGTAACTTTGAGAAACACAGCTGCCAGCCTTTTACTGTGATGAAAACTGACCACTTAGCCCTCTGCCTTTTTGTTTCCTTGTCCATTTTTGATCTATGATGATACTTGCCCTGTCACCATATGTGACCACTTAGCCTCTGTAGCAGCGTCTTGTGACAGACTTTGTCACAAGCTTTTACAAAGTCTAAATACATTATGTCAGGCAGCTCTTCTCATAAGCGTGGTAGCTGAAACCTAAAGGTGAGGAAACATTCCCAGGAATTTCCAGATGAAAGCTCACCTTGGCATCCAATGGAATCAAAGGGGGATAAACAGAAAAGACTGGTGGGCAAGCCAGAAACAGCTTCCTTTGGCACATACATATAATTTGGCAATTATATTTTTGAAGGACATTTCTGTTACAAAAGGAGTTACTTCATCACATGGAGAAAATGTAGGGAAGTCTAGGTCAACTAATGCTGTCCGAATGAGTCAATTCAGGAACAGCATTTAGACCCCCAAAAAACTCCTTAAGAAAAAGAAGAGGAAAAAACCAAGGATATTTGAGTTAAAGCCTTTTGCATGAGTACCAGAAACTACTTAAGCCTCTCCTATGAACTGAGAGCCCATGCCTGGTTCTCAGCACTGTGCTTCCACTTCCAAGGGCTGAAAAAACAAAACCGGTGAGCAGAGGAGCAGGAGCTCATGGGAGTGGTGGTGAGAGTGCCATGGACTGCAGAGCACCTGGAGTCATGACTAGCAGAAGCACTATGTGTGGCTAGCAGGGAAATGTAGAAGTGAAGAGCAGCTAACAAAAATGCATCACATTGAGTTAGCACAGCCTGAGCCTGGCTTTGCTACCTGGCAACACCTCCTAATCTGAAACTCTGACTCAAAGTAGCTGAAAACAACCCAGTAGCCTTGCTAGACAAAAGTACTACTGCTACAATTATACCTCAGGTACTCTGAACATCTGGATTGTCAGACTACACTTCAGTCCTTTTTATGAAAATGTTTTTTATTTTACTATCTAATTAATTTTTGTGAGTGGGGGAAATTCTCTCTCTGAGCACCAGTAAGTCTAAGACTGGTTTCTGGGAAAAGAATGATCTCAGCGTGTTTGCAGTCGTCCCCTTAAATCCAAACCCGACCCTAGTGGGTGTCAATCAAATTCAAGGAAAAAGGGTTATCTTACACTCCTTCCTACGTGGCTGTGACTAGGCATGGTCAGAGGCAGGGTGCTGGGCTAGAGACACTTTTGGTCTCATCCAGGATAGCCGCTCCTAGTTCTTTTCAGGGGCACATTTGCAGAGTTCTAAGCAATGCAGTGAGACATGATTTTCCTTTGCTGAAGTTGTTCTCATTAAAGACTCTCACATCGCGATCTTCCAGGTGTTTTATTATTCCCTTTTAAATTCCTCTTTCGACCATTTGCGATGTCCAGATGTAATGCTTACTGGTCTAAATATAGGATAAGTCCCAGATACTTGCCAACCCTCTGGAATAGAGCTTGGTTTTAATGAGTGCATGTCTTTGTTAGCAGTTCAGCTAATTCATTCCTAAGCTTCTTCAGAATTCTTTTATACATAAATCATGTGGGGCTGATGATTTACTGCTTTTTAATTAATCTATTTGCCTCATCTTCTAAATCTCTGATAGTGCCTCATCTTTATTCTGAGAAAAGAGCAGGTCTAAGATAGGTACCTCCAAAATCTTGTTTGCTATAAAGACTGATTTATGATGTAGAACCACCTGATTCCTTTTCATGAAAGCTCATAATTTTAAAATATGTACAAGATGCAACAACATGAGGGCAAATAATTTAAATTCAACATCGCAAACTTTTTATTTTTTCCCCAGGCTACACATCTTGCACATACAAAAGTTTTATGCTCTTCTCTCCTCTATGAGCTCCTTCATATTCCCTCTTTCCACATTTCTGTTAAAAAACTACTTTACAACATTCCCTATTCTTGAAAGCATGGCAGAGTAACTATCCCCAAGCATGCTCACGTTTCTCCTGCTACAGGGAGAGTCCCTATAGCTCCCATTTATTCGCCATAGCAGCACGTGGCCTGTTAGCAATGGCAATACTGCATTTGCAGGGCTAAACTGGCACTGTGCTGTGCAGACCTGCCTTTTGCGTCCTTCATTTGTGCCTTTCAGAGACAGCACTCAGAGTAACACATTAAACACACAGTGGGCAGGGAAGGAAAGAGAAGCCAGGAAGGAAGCGTCTCAGTTTTCTTAGCTAAAAGGGAAACAAATATGGCAAGCCCATTTCATGAAATATGAAAGAGAACGCACACGTGCAACAGGACTTCCATATGCTGGTTCACAGACTGAGAGCTACTGTTTTGCATAAACTCTGGCCCCCCAACTCTGACACATGCTGATCTTGATCCCCCTCTCCACTGAGATCAGCTCCAAGAAGACACATAGATGGCCACCTAGGCATTAAAATCCTTATTTTAATGAGAAAAAGAAAAAACTAAGATTTTTCTTGTTGCTTAATTTCTGTTATCTTATTCACGGTGATCTTTTCCCAACTGATGCTGGTTCAGAAATAACCTGGGGCTTTCTTCCCCAGGTAATTGAGATGAATCCAATGCAACAGTGTTGGCCTCGGGGGAAATAAAACAAAACTCCCACCTTCTCTCTTTTCAGACATTCCTAGTTGCTGACCCCCAGAGCAGTATTGATCTGAGAAGAGACTAAGTATCTTGGTCACTACTTATTTACATTACCCATGGAGACATGCAGGCAGAGGGGAAAAGCTAGGAACAGAGGGACCATGTGGCCAGAAGCAGTTATATGCACAAGGGATTTCTCATCCAGAAAGTTAAAAAAAATGAGATGCTGCAGTGGTTGGTGCTGTTGAAGACTGGACAAAATGAAAAATGGTGTATGTTGTACTATCTTGTTTTTCCAAACTGTATGTGTGATATCAAGGCCACTCCAATTTTTCACAATAACAGTTCCAGCATAATTTTTCTTGATAGCCCTTTAAAAAATATTCATTTTAGGAAAAGTCTGTGGTTTGGTTTGTTGTTTTTGGGTTTTTCTTACCCTCTACCTGAACAGTCAGTGTCACGAAATGGAACAACTGCAATCCTTATGCATATTTTAAAGTACTGTCCCATTTCACCGTGCTGAGTTTGTTTAGACTACAAGAGCATTACCTCCTTTACCCTCTTCTGCAACATAACTAGATGTGATGGTGAGGGGAAGGGAAATGTAGGATACATTTTGTTAAGTTACACAAAGTTTTATTTAGCCTTGAAAGACTCTTCACATTTTCTTACTGCTAAAGGTAACGTCAAAGTTCTAGACACTCTCCTTCATTTTTAGACTGTTATAAAACATAGTGAGAGAGCGGACACACTGCTCACAGGTCAGCAAGGAGGCTGATGCATCGTGCAAGTATGGTATGAACTGTAAATGCAACGTGACTAGCAATACTCAAGTCAGTGATCACTAATGCAATGCAGAAATGTACATCTTCCCAACGGAAGTATTTTTTCTTGCTCTCAGGAAATATAATCACTTCAAAAAACAGGGGGCCCTCTCCCCTCTTTGCCCCTCTGGGATTCTTTGAGCCAAATCTTCAGCAAACTCTGGGAAGTGGTATGGAAAATTATAGCAGGTGGTTTGAGCTCCAAGTAATATATATCACCTGCAAAAACTATGCCTTCAATGATTTCTAGGCACACTCCATAAGGCTCTAGAAAGGTTACTTTTAAAATCACCATTCAAATGTTTGCGTTTCCAGAGCCTAATCAATGAGATGCCCTAAGTGGTTACCTAGTTGCTAGCCCAGGCCCATAATCACATATCCTTAATACTATGACATAAGTGTGACACCCTAAGATTTCCGATGAGGAAAAAGTAGGCAGGCAAAACCCTAAAAGGGAGCCTTGGGTCACAGGCTCTAATGATAAAATTAAGAAAAAGAAATACAGAAAATATCTCGATATGTCAGGACAGACTTCTGTGTTTGTGAATATTTCCTGCACTGATCAACTCTAAAATGTAATTTAAAGCTTCAGTGAAAACCCCATGTAAAACAAAACACTACCAATTCTATCAACTCTTTCTGTTTTGCAGGTGAAATATTAGTAAGTAGCTGTAATACTGCTATTACATCAGCATTACCATCAGCACGTTGGACTGCTCCGCATACAAAACATCAACCTACAGAGAATCCAGTAGAACTGGCAGGGCATTTTATTCTTACTTGAGGTAAGGTTTCCAGACAATTATTTTACGTGTGTCCCAGAAATTCATCTGTTTCACATTTCTAGAAGGTTTGTGCCGTATACTAACTTGCATTTTAAACAAGTGAGGCTTTGTAGGACTGGCGCTCATATTAAAAATAAGAGCCTACACTGCAATAAGGCTGAGGTATTGAAACACAGCATCTAAAAGTCCTCCAGATAGTGTCAAGAAGCAGTAATATTTCTGCTTAGATAAATAAAAAGGCAGGTACAAATAAGAGAAAGCAATACAAGATACAAAAACTCTTATAAGCAAGATGTTTTCGAAATGCTCCATATACTGTGAGTTTCCAGGAGAATGCCAGGACATTTATCAATAATCTTGTAGGAAATGTTTGTAAGATTATTTGACACATAATTTATACAGCTGTCAAGTTAAACATGCAAATGGTGAACACATACATTGTAATAACCTTAAATATTTAGAGGCTTTCAACCTTTCAAGTCACAAATCCGTATCGGTTGCTTTTCCAGGCTGTACATTGTATCAAGCATTGTCCCTCTGGTCTTTAAAAGGGACAGGAATGTATGAGGTGTTATATACTCATATACGTGTATGTGTTAGCTGCTGTGGTTAGCGTTTTAGGAAACTTAGCCACCTAATACTGAAGTAAGATAAAAGGTATTTTCACTGTAATGATAGGGAAAATTTGATAGACATATACATGTACTTAATTTAAAAAAATACATCCAGCTATTACTTAGCATATTGTTAAAGGGTAGTTTGAAATTCTTGTAGAAGACTTTGCAGCAGTCTCATTTTGCCTACAGTTGTACATTAGCTCAGCTTTCAAGCAGGTGCACAGTCCTGCTG
>NW_010395050.1:34155-58418 GCF_000710305.1 Buceros rhinoceros silvestris
GCTGAATATGAACCACAGTCTTAAACAGGATTCACAAATTAGGGTTAAACATTAGCAGAGAGGAAGGTATATGCCATTTCCTATTCCATTAATGATGATAAAAATTCAAGCATGAGGAAAAAAATATAATAAAAGGTCTTAAAAGTTAACAGCTAACTTTAGAAAAGGCAACCCACATACTAAATTAAAATGTTAGAAAACAGAACAATAAAAATCATTTATAACTATATTCATACACTATTTATACATTTAAAATAGATATTTTTAAGTCCTACATGATTTAAGTCCTACACGTCTAAAAAGGGAAGGATAAACAAAAGCCCTTTAATATATTTATCTGGATTAGAACAGAAAAAAAATATTGTAAATATTATGTATTATAGGGTTTTCAACTGGCTGTGATCATGGTCATATTCCTTTCTGAATCTCTGCCTCAGAAACATTAAACTTGATGTTCATGAACCACGAGGGCCTGGCTAGTTAAACCATTTGCAGCAGATACAATACACGTGCCATACGCAGTAACGCTAACGCAGATCATGTGAACCTGCAATATCCCTGCTGTCCAGATCACTGGAGCCTCCCATCAGGAGACAAGACTGCCTGCTTTCTGCTTGTCCTACACTGACTGTAGGATGTGGACACATGTTCTCAGGGCCAAGCCATTCCCCTAACTAAGCAAACCAAATCTTAACACAACTGATCAGTTTGCACAGTTGCTGCTTTCTAGCACTCATTTGTTAGAATACACTATGGCTTTAAATGATAAGACACAGCTATCTCGCAGGCAGCTGGTACAAAACCTGCCTATCACTGTTATTATTTCAAAATTACTAGGTTTAAATTCAAAATAGACAATATAAATGGATGCATTAAAAGAACAAAAAGTATTGTGTTAAATTGAAATTATGAACCTTGGAAGGGAAAGTAAATGACCTCAGGGATACAGTGAACCAGCACACATCAACAATAACGCAGGGCCTGACTGGCTGAAGGCTCGGATTTCTCGGATAAAAGCACCATAACTCACCATTTGCCCCATTAAACACACTGATCAGCCGAGAGCTGTTC
Organism: Buceros rhinoceros silvestris; assembly: GCF_000710305.1. Taxonomy (NCBI): domain Eukaryota; kingdom Metazoa; phylum Chordata; class Aves; order Bucerotiformes; family Bucerotidae; genus Buceros; species Buceros rhinoceros. The sequence continues at coordinate 35,227 of NW_010395050.1, forward strand.
CAGCCACACAGAGTCCCAGGATTTGCACAATCAGGGTAAGCTCTTCAGAACTGGGTAGGAGAAATGCCACAAATCCAGAAATTAAGACCTAAGGAAAGGCTTATAAATGCAACATTTCATACCTTCTGAATGATGACACAAGATGCCTTCACTCTGACGGCTGCCCGAGAGAGCACTAATGGAGCTGGCAAATTCAAGGGAGATGAAAAAGGCAGAGTAACGTTGCCTACTAGATCAACAGATTGAGCTGCAAAACAGCAAAGTCCAGCCAGAAGAGCTCACGGGCCTTAAAGCTTTCTGCTTTTCCCAACTCAGTAATACATTTTATAAAATATATTACCTTTAATCCATACCCACTTCATGACTGAGCATACTCATACCTATCATCCCATTTCAGTTTCTCCCAGGCAAACACTTCTAAACGACAGATCTTACATCTCCGCTTTTCCCAGAGTCGTGTCTCATGATTCCCTCCCACTTCCTTCCACCACTGTAAGACATTGCAACAGCAAAAAAAAGCATAAAAACTACCACAGACTTGCTTTTGAAAGCCGTGGCCATAAAAGAAGTGCAATAATTTAGAGCAGCATCCTACTGCCAAGAGTGTTATCTAGGTACTGGAATGTCACAATCAGAGTAAAGACCTTATGTGTAGCTTAAAGCCTGGCTTATCCCCTAAACTGTGAAGCCGCATTCCTCACTCACTGCTTACCTTGGGACTATTGCTAGTTTGGATCTTAAGACTTGAACTCTACTTCCCCCTCCTGAGCTGCAAGAGGAGTACTTGAACCACCTCGCAAAAGTCATCCATGCTTTTTTTTATCCCTTGAAAACAGAAAATTGCTGGCTAGCCAGCTGACCAGGGAAACATTAACATAAAAACTCACAACTGACACTTGGGCTGACAGAGGCCTGGCACGTCTGACTTGCAGGCATTACTAAATAACATACCAAGCCAATCTAAACAAACAAAACTTCATATAATAGTAGTAAAATTGAAGGCCTCTTTTCTATTTTCCACTGCACCTGGCAGCCTCATGCCCTGAAAATACTTATATGTTAGCATTTAAATATTTTTATTCCATCTCAGAGAATGATCCTGTCTCTTACCAATACTTCGCTTTATCTCACAAGCCTTTTAAGACCAGTTTCAGTCATGTAAAGAATAATGAAAAGTTCAGAAATTTATTTTGATTTCCTGCAATATGCTACCCAACAGTTTTCTGTTGTGTTATATGACCTTTCTGCCTAGCTAGTGTTTTGCTATTGATTTTAATTACTCAGTTTAATTTACTGCATGCCAACACAAAGCTGTTTACTCCTACTTGCCAAAATGTTGTCGTAGTCTCCCAGAGGAGGGCAAAATAAGAAAACTGTATATGTTTTACAGTTACATGCTATTCATTATAAAGAATTTAATAGACTCACTTCATATAAATGTCACCGCTCTCACATGTAGCCACTAAACACACCAAAACAACATACAGAAAGGAGAATGCTATGCCAGTCAGGGAAGAAGTAGAATACAAAAGCCTTAATTTATGAAAAGCTTTGACTGGAAGCAGTTTAGATTTTCTGCTTTGCCATTCTTCCCCGAATAACTGCGGGAGTCAGGACCATATGTTCCACTTCTGCATTAAAAAAAAAAAAAAAAAAAAAACTTCCAGGCAGAGAGAGAAGACTTAAAATCTCTGAATGAGGTACTTAATTCTGGAGAGTGGGTGGGCTGTAGTACAGCTGTTTGCTAAGTATCCCCTACTAGTTACTTTAAAAAAAAAAAAAAAAAAAAAAAAAAGGACAGAAGTGAGTCCTTGAACCACACAATGACTCGAGACAGACAGCACGTTTCACCAAGGGCAAGTCGTGCCTGACCAACCTAGTGGATATCTGTGACAAAGTGACTACATCTGTGGACAGGAGAAAAGCTATGGACATCATCTACCCGGACTTCTGCAACGCTTCTGTAACTATCTGGACTTCTGTAAGCATGGTCTTCCCAACATTCTTCTCTCTAAATTGGACAGATACGGATTTGATGGGTAGACTGCATGGTGGATAAAGAAGTGGTCAGATGGTCACATTCAGAAGGTAGAGGACAATGGCTTGATGTCCAGATAGAGATTGGAGACAAGTGATGTCCCTCAAGGGTCCATACTGGGACCAGTGCTGTTTAGTATCTTCATCAACAACATGGCCAGTGCGGTTGAATGCAGGTCTGCAGATGATACCTGCTGAGTGGTGCAGCCAACATCTCTGAGGAACAAGATGCCATCAGGAGGGACCTGGACAAGCTGGAGAATTGGGTCCATATGAATCTCATGAGGTTCTACAAGGCCAAGGGCAAGGTCCTGGGTCAGGGCAATCCTTGATATCAATACAGGCTGGGGATGATGTGATTGAAAGAAGCCCTGAGGAGAAGGACTTGGGGGTACTGGTGGATTAAAGGCTGGACATGAGCCACCCATGTGTGCTCACAGCCTTCCAGTACTTAAAAGGGGCTTACAAGAAGTCTTTTTAGCAAGATCTGTTGTGATAGGACAAGGGGTAATGGTTCTAAACTAAAAGAGAAGGGATTTAGATGAAGAATTAAGGAAGAAATTTTTTCACTGAGGATGGTAAAACACTGGCCTAGGTTGGCCAGAGAGGTGGTAGAAGCCCATTCAAGGCCAGGCTGGATGGGGCTCTCGGCAACTTGTTCTAGTTGAAGATGTCCCTACTTACTGCAGGGGAGTTGGACCAGATGACCTTTGAAGGTCTCTTCCACCCCTAAACATTCAGTGATACAGGTGCAGGTATCTTCTACCTTGCCTCTGTAATCCAGTCGCATGGGATTACAGAGATGAGAAGGAGGGAATGCCAATTTCTGATTACTTTTCTTTGTGTTTCTCCTCCCTACATCACAGAAATAAACAAGCCTCTTTGTGAGAGGATCCTACAGATATTAGCAGAACGTTCTTTTAAGGGAAATTCCTTGGCAACACTGGAAGATGAAGTTGCTTCTGGGGTAACAGCCCAGCCCTTTCACCCAAGCAGCATGCTTATCAGTCCAGTTACTCTGCACTTAGGCAGCCAGGTAGAGATAGTACTGATGGAGAAAATCCTGACAAGTGTCTCTAAGAGATAGCTCTAACTATAATTCAGAAAAACTGTACACAGGCGAATGAAACCTCTTTTTCTCAGGAGAGCAAACATTAAAAAGAAAAAGCAACTTCAAAATCCTCATACGAGCTCATGACATTTCTGCTAGACATGCAAATTTACAAAGAAAGGGATAATGTAGTTCCCATATGCTTATTTTGAAACCTGCTTTCAATTCTCTTTTTTTCCTCTGATCCCTGGCCATGGAATCCTGTTGTACTGGGAAGCTAGAGACCAAAGACATTACACCCAAACTTGCTCCACTGGGGAATTGTATCATCATCAGCGGACAGTGTGCATTATACTGACTAAGTTTCAGGTTATCTACTAGCTCTTCGAGTTCAACCATATTTTCAAACGGGACCATCTGATGATGGTACTATACACTATAAAACCTTCACCAACTTTGCTCAATTGTAGAGTGCTCTTGAAGAATAAGAAGTCACTTTTGGATGAAATTGAATAACAGGATGATACATACTAAGAATATGAAAATTTTCTATTTGAGTCTTGTTTACAGTGTGAATCTCCTGCAGAACCTTTGAAAACTGTCTTTTAAATTAGGAAAAAAAGATTGAAAAATAATAAAACCATTAATTTTTATATTGTTTTGTATTTTTTTATTGTCATTTTATGTTTACCATAATTTCCTTCCAAAATCAGAGATTTTTAACTTAAGATCTCACACCACTACAAAGCATTTGTATAAAGTCAAACTCTCAAAACATTTCTTCAAAACCTTAATGATTCATAATGAAAACATGCATAACTTAATTTCTTATGACCTTGATATATACCATAAACTGAACAAATCTTACCTAAAATCTGAACCTACTTTTGTTCGATGCAGGGACAGATCTTCTTGATGGCTTCCATCAATCTACCCAGAGATGCACTGAAGCAGGAAATCTTAACATTACTTTGTTTATCTTCCACTGCACTTTGTACAGCTCGAAGATCAAAGAGCCTTTGTGTGGGAGACCTTTCCATACAACATTGGCTGATAGTTTAGAGGTAAATCTACAAATAATTCTCAAATCTAAATAAAATGCATTTGCTCCCTGTTCATTGCATACAAAGAGGCACCTCTGAATGTGAGGCAGCAGAAAATGTGAAGGACAGAGGCAATTCCATCTACCTTGTTCCTCAGGAAGGGAATCATAGGATAATTCAGATTGGAAGAAACCTCAAGAGGTCATCAAATCCAACTTCCTAATCAAATCAGGGTCAGCTATGAGATCAGACCAGGTCGCTCAGAGATTTATCCAACGAGGTCTTGAAAAACCCCAGTGATGGAAAATGCACAATCTGTTCAGGCAGCCTTTTCCAATGCCTGACTGAATGTTTAAACCATGAGGACAGTAAATGTGGTGTTGCAAGGAGTTGTCTCCTGCCTTGTAGAATTCACAGCCCTGAAAAATGAATGGGATTAGAGACTTCCCACTCTAAGCAGAGCTTGGAGACTATTCGTTTCTTCCAAAGTTCAGACACTGGAGGCAGCAGCAGTATCACTTGTTACACATTGTATCAGTAGTTATGTTAGTAGTTAAGGACACTCACTCAGCTCGAAGGAGACCTATTACGCTTCTCACCTCTGCCTAAGGGAGACCTCTTAAGGGAGGGACTAGCCAGGCTGCTGTTGGCTTGGCTTGGACAGGAAAAGCCTCTGTTCTTATACACATGGCTCCATTTTACATGAAGTGATGAGGAGGTTTGCTGGGTAAGGACGGACTCAGCAGCCCAGTGGAGATCACCTACACAGGGAGACGTGGGCAAGGTTCTCTCTCCAACTGCCTTATAAATACTTGTTTTCTGCAAAACCTAGAAAGTTCTCTGTGCTCTGATCACACCCATCAGATCAGGCACCATAACAGGATGACAAAAGCCCAGTTTATAGGTCTTGTCAGGTCCCACTGTATAGGACTTGGCTTCTGATGTTATTATGACTGAAGCATGTATGGACACATCCAGTCATAGACCTTTAAACACCCAGGAAATTCAGAAGCCAAAACATACAGACCACAAATATTTGCAAATTTGCAAAGCTAGAAGCAGCTCTAAAGGGACTTTGACAACTTCATTTCTATACTTGGGTTTCAAGAGCTGGAATTGGGCAGGATTCTCATCCAAATCCTTGTACAGATCCATTTTCTAGAGCAGCCAACCAGAAAAAAGTTATCATACCAAACGGTAAGAGTACCAAAACACAGCAGACTTCAGAAAGCTCGTTAACAGTCCTACATAGCTTGAATAAATATGAAGCAAAAATGAAGAAAGAATAATCCAATATTCAAAATCTTATTCCCAAATTCTCCAGGTGGCACTGTGTACAAAATTATACATCTAAACTTAACATCTAGTCTTCCAATACCCAGCATTATTAAAAATGCCCAATCTGAAAATATTTACCAGCAGGTGTAACGCTTGCTATCATTAGCAGCACAACTACATGCCATACTAAATCAGAGATACTGCTCATGGCAATAAGCATTATTCCCAGAAGGAAGAGTTTATAGTTGCTAGCAAAAAAATTCATACTACGCTTTTTCTAAATGTATCAGTAATAAAATGCCAAACTATACTGTGAAAATTAATGTAGATTCTGCAAACATGTTTGGCTTTTCTCTTTCTTACATGTGTGCTTTATACAGATCCACTGAGGAAATGGAAGTCTGTCCCCCCAGCTTTGTAAGAAATAAATTTAACATACTGAATAGCATATTGTTCCACCCTGCAGATTATTTTGGCCACTGGGAAGTGATTTTGAAGTAGTATGCAGCCATGAAGCCTACTTTTCTATATTCTTTCTACAATTTACGATCCTTTGCTAGATCGGTGCTTCCAGTTACGACCACAATCATCATCAATAAAAAGCCAATAAGAGTACCAAAATAATATTTTATTATAAGGAAAAGAGTAAAATATAAACTATTATTTTCAGACTCAAGTATATATATAATTTTATTATCTTTTCCAAGAAAATGTAGGCCTAGTTAAATAGGAAAATGACATTTTCCATTGCTTCAAAATTTAGAAGCTTCCTTGGGGTTTTTGGCAACTGAGCTAGCTAATCATGGAATTACCTTCTTTCAGTTAAAATAGCTCATTAGCCTACAGCCCACCCCATGCAGATGGCATAGCAAAAAGGAAACATCTTCACACAGGCTCTACACCCCACATGCCTAGTGAAATACAGGTTGTTTCTTAATTGCCCACAAGTATTTGAAGAGTGACTTATAAACCAGTGACTACATTTCTGAACGTGCCTGTCACGCAGCTGATGGTGCACTCCATTGCCGCAAAGGCAGAAGGGACTTTAGAAGACCTGTTTTCAGTCTTGAGTTCTACTCTTGTGCTGCTTTACGACATTTTGAAAGTAACTTAATCTTTCCAGGACGTCATCTCCTTCTTTTAATCGATAACATTGCCACCTTTTAAGATAACTTAAAGCAGATATATTATCTCACTCTTTATATATAAAATTGCAAGTTTGTTAAGGAGCTATTACTGTAACAGAAAAAAAAAACCCTTGATTTTTAAAGGAGGAGGTATTTTGTTTTAAAAAAGATAACAGCCTTTTTTGCACGTTCTGCAATTTACTGAAGACTCATGTGAATCTTTAGCACGTGAAAGTCCTTGATCCTAGGAGACCAATGAAAGTTGTCTTATATCTGTCCGACAATACAGATCACAACTATGAAGTTCTTAATGGGACATAGACTAAGAACGAAATTCTAATATGCTATACCTTTTATAAAGCAAAAACAAAACGAACAAAAAACCCCACTAAAACTGGTATTTTTCCCTTGAAAAATCAGTACTACTTTGCCCCATTAATTGTTATGAAAAAGCAACATTTACCCATAACTAAGCCTGGTGACCTTTACAACTTCTGAATAAAGAATTTCTATGTAAATGGAAATGGGCCATGTTTTTTCTCACAATAACCCTAATTCTCTCTCCTTGTTAATATGGTTGCCCCTGGTGCTGTGTTAACCCATCCTTTCAAGAAGCCAGCTAACAGGACCAGGAATTGGAAGTTCAAAGGCCACCCCAAAACTGATATTTCCCCAGTGGCAACATGAGATGAGTGATAACATAGAGATTATATTTTTTAAAATAGATTTAGCATGTTCTACTGCTCACAAAATTACTCTCTACATCCTTGTAACTTATAAACACTTCCTATTTTATACAGTATCTTGTAATTATTCTGCTAAAGAAACTCGACTCTTAGGATTTATATTCCTGGTTGTATCACATTTTTAAATATATTGGAATACTCTGTTTATTTATTCCTCTTCTCTTCCTTAATCATAATAATACCCTAGATACTTAAAAATGGTATCACTTTTCTTATATGAAAGTGGGCTCTCTGCCAAGTTCTGGAATTTAGCTCTCTAGCTAGACCTACTCATCTTCAGTGTTTAGAAGACATGCATCTGTTATTTTAACAGGAGTACATTTCAATATATACAGATTCTTAGAGTATCTCTGCTAAAAGTGCAATGACATACAACAGGCTGCTGTATTTAAGCAGTTATGTACTACCCAGACAATACAGATTTGCTTTTACAAACCTTCAAAATCAAAACAAACCAAAGGTGTGTCATAATTACTGTGTCCATTAAGGATTGTCAGGCTTTGTCGCAAGAAATCAAAGACTTCTTAAAATACCAGGTATCTTTTGTAAAATGGTCGATCCCTCAGACACAGAGAACTACAGAGCAAAATACTTCGTGGACACAAAAGAAAAGCTTATGTTCAGAGGTTCTTGCTACGACTTATGTCTCTGGAGACTGTATAAGTCACTGTCTTTTCCCACTGCAAAACCTTTTTTTTATTTTCTATTCAGTCTGGTTTCAGAAAGAAAAAAAGCCATTTTTATCTCTAACAATCTCATTCAGAATAAGGCGTTTATCTAAAAGAAGCAAACTGGGCATACACACATGCATGTGGTAATACACTGTATGCTGTCACATCACCTAAAAACACCCCTAGAAATTAACTACCCTGTTTTCTGCTGTAGCTGTCTTGTTGCTGAAATAAAGCTAATTTTCTTACCAATACACATAAACACACTTACGTTAGGAGCTGTTTTGCAAAGACAGTCTTGTGAGATTATGCTTTGACATTTGTAGTACAAAGTCCAGCCTAGCTTAAAAAAAAAGAAAGTGACTAAATAATGGGTTTATCTTTAAAAAGGCACACCTATGTAAGAATATTTTTAACAGATTTTCTTTACAGAGTTATTTTTTCATTGACATTCATAATTTCACTTCTTAGAATGCTACAGCTGCCTTGCTGGTACGAAATAACCTTACATTATACTATTTTTGTAAAGAAATAAAAAGGAAAAGGTACATTATAATAAATTGCAAAGGTGAAGGAACACTTATGTTACTGTTTCCCCTGCAATATCATAGCTTTGCTAATGGCAGCCTGCTGCGCAGTTAAAAAAAGAAAAAAAGGAAGAAAGAAAAAAGAGAAAGAAACCTGGTTAATTAGTTGCTGCTTTATTGCAGCATTACTGCTAAGTGCACTGAGCTGCCTTCCCATAGGCAGGTGCCGGTGGTTGTACAGCTCATTTAGCCCGGGTGACTAATGTTAGTTCAGGAGGAGAGAAAGGCTTGTGTCTTCAAACTTTCAATCTGCCTCCATTATCTGTGATCAAGGTGGAACCACAGGGGAGTGGAATTACTGGCAGGTCTAGGACAAGTGAAGAGACAGTGAATCTATAAGACATATTAATCATCTTTCCCTTCTCTTCACTGGCGCCAGCTTGTGCCTCCGACTCCCCGGCGCCAGGCAAATGGATTCTCTGTCCCCACAGGTACAAGCGAATGCCTTTCAGGGGCAAGTCATCAGAATAATAATTACTGACACTGCTGAGATCAGCCCTAACCAGTCCAAAAGGGAAGAGAAAGTATTATGGGAGAAATGTATTTCCTGAACTTTCATATCAGTACTTATGGCATTAAGGTATTTTTCAATTACATTAAGGATTTTCAAATCATGTAATTCTAAGTTTCTTGATACTGTAGTAGCATTATCAACATACTATGAATATTTAAAATCTTTACAGTTCCTCTTTAAAATGACATTTAGGTCTGTTGCTGAAGTGCGAACACAGAAAAGTGCATATAGCATCATTTCTATTACAACAAGTGTCAAAATTCACTTGGTATTAAAAAGAACATGACCCTGACATGTGTAGCTTTGTTAATTCTAAAACAGAACACAGCACAGTTTTGATGTAGCTATTCCTAATTATAAATGTGGAAAAAGCATTAGTATAAGGAGTATTATATACACTATGTAGTAATAGCCACATGTGAACTTGCATTAATGCTAGACACAACTTACATAAAACTACACATATCTTAAAGACATAGGCATAATTCAAAATTTAACACAGTCTGTATTTTATTACAACATTTAGCACTCTTAGCACCCTTCCTCTCCAAAGCATAAGTTATCTACACAAACAATATAATACAGTCTATCATCAAACTGAACTAGAACAGAAGAATAAACCCCAACAAAATGCTAGTTATGTTTTGTTTCAATTCAGTAATTGTACCAATATCTAAAGAGATCAAAACAAGAAAAAAAAGCAATTTGTTATATTTTACGCTACAGAGACTACCTTACATTCCGGCATATTTTACATTACATCACAGATCATGAAATATTTTCTTGGTTCTGATTACAATCAGTTCAATATCTGACTGTTGATGACACTGAGCTCAATATAAGACTAATACCGCAAAATGTCAAATTACTTGCCAGAATTACATGGCAAAACTGGCTCATTAACATATGCTGATTGATGACCCCTCCTTGTACACACAAATCTTGACTTCGAGAGTTTACATCATAAAGTATCTGACCTTGAGTTCAGCTTGGAGTTCGCCACACACCTGCAGCCATCTAAGCAATAATGCTGCTACTATTTGTGTATGCCATTTTGTGTTAAGGACCGAAAAAAGGTAAAAGAAACAGATTCAAACAGTAACATGTGTTCATTTATTTTCAAATCAGCAATTTTGAAGTTTACTGACAGATAGTACAGAGAAAAAGAATGGGTGGAAAATGCGAAACCAAATCAAATCACTGCTTTCTTGGTGATCAGCTGCAGCAGCAGCCTCTGAGTCAGCCAATCGGCATTCGCTATTGATTTTTCCACTGGTCTTAAGTGACTTTGGACACTGATCAATGTTTTGAAAAAGAAATATTAAATCTCATAAAGAAAAATGCACATCTGACTAAAGAGCAGCAATGACAGTAAAAGTTTGCCAAAAGATAAAAGGATGTACGTATTTAATGGGATTCAGGCTCTCAGAACACAGACAGCTAAAGAGTAAAATTAAGCTGTATTTTTTAATGAGAAATACAGAATGAAAATTTCTTTCACGTGCTCTAAAACTATTTAGAATCTTATCTGCCAGAATAAACAAGCACTATGCCTACAGTGATCACTGCTGTTACAGATATGTAGACCCCAAGCAGTTATAAAATAGCACTGAAAGTCTGTTAGATTGTTGAAATAAAAGATGCTTCTAAAAGTCCATAACTATTATGGTATTCTCATGTTCCATTGTTTATTGTAATCTTATCCTTTTTTTTTTAATGAAGACCATATTTTTCAGGATATTTATCATTAATTTAACAATGTGTAAATATTTTTTTCAACTCAGCTGCACATTAAGGAGAACCCCAATATAAGAGAGAACCCAGCTAAGGCCCTGTGGATAGAGTGTATTTGGATATCAGCTGGCATGGCAGTACCTAATCCTGAGTAACGTGCCCAAGAGCCAAGGGAATGGTATTACTCTCCGTTGTTCCAAACAACAGATGCTGTCAATTAACTTTAAGCAGCGTCCAAGAAAACCCTTTTGTTATATTTTGCAGTATTATGCAGAAAGTGTCACCTCTGGAAATGAGGGAACAAGCTGTTTTTCATTATCATTCAATTGTCCCAATCAATCTGACAATTACAAAGAGAAAAAGTCTTAATCACTAGACGCATGCTAGTTGCTGCTAGTTTAACCAGCTGCAAAGGAAAAAGAAAAGAAAAAAGATCCACCACCTCCCCAAACAACAGAAACAACAAAAAACAAACAGAAAAAAAATCAAAAACAGATTTCCTACTTAGAGATGTAACCCAAACCCCATACCTGCATTAGGGTAAAAGATAATGAAACACACTGTTATGATAGGTATGGGAATAGCCACTGCAACAAATCAGTAATTACATCAGTTTATGCTGTTGATTTACTACGGCTTTTATAGAAGTACCATTTGCTGCGTACAAAAAAACAGCCATCAGCATCTTATTCATTTGAATACAAGAAAAGTTGTTCATTAAAGTTGTGACTAGTGAATTTCCATATAATTAAAGTGCTGTGTATATATAAGCAATAGAAGAGCTTCCTGGGAACTGCTGAGGGAATGGGTGTAAATACAGATGGCCAAATTCATTTATTTTGCTTGAAGAACTGAGGCTGCAGCAAGGCAGCGTCACCAGCCAGGATGCAGGGCTGGACCTGCTGCTTTGGTGAGTCTCGAGAGCCTGAAACAATAAATACAATAACCTCCCCTGGGTTAGAAAACTACTGTTATCTTTAACCTGTGCTTGCCTGTGCTGATGAGGAGCACACGTAGCATACTTCATGCACAGAAAATGCAAGTAATGGTGTGAGGAAGGACACCCGCATTCTCAATTTCTGGTCTATGAGTTGAGTTGTTTGCTAAACTGACCCAACATGATACCTTTGCCTGGCCTGCTCATGCCACCAGTGTTCCCGAGAAAACAAAGGGCAGCCTGTTGCCCCACTCCTCAAGGGGCATAAAGTCCCTACATAACGTATAATTTGGAGAGTAAACAAGCAACAGATTCAGCCTGCCATCAGGAGTTTGAGAGATTTAATCTACCAGGAATAAATACTACCCCACGGCAAAAAATAATTGTATATCGCTTTCAGTAGCATTAAAATGTTCTCTTTCCTACCATCACCCAGAATAGAGTGAGCAGCAGGCAACAGCTTTTGGAACAGAACTGGCATAGAGTCGCTCAGTGACACATGTGCTAGATAGTGAGTGACATCCATTAGAATAGGTATTCCAGTAAATGCCAGATATGTGACATTGAAAGTATCTGCCTGATGCAAGTCTTTCAGTATAGGCCAGTTATGTTTTGTCATCTCTTCTCAAACAGCTCCACTGTCACTAAAAACACAGCGAGCATTCGGTACTCACAGTGTTCACAACTACGCTGCTCTGGCTACCAGCATCTGGCCACTAAAGAAGTGCCACAGATGGAAATCATTCCAGAACTGTTGGTAACCTTGTTGAATCCTTCTGCATGATGCCACTTGAAGGAAGCAAGGGTAACAAAATTTGCTGGTCTGCTGACATTCCCCTCAAGAATCTAAGGTTGCTTTTTTGTATATTTATCATGAAGGGCCTGTTTTCCCTCACCTGACTGACTGCACAGGATCTTACAAAAAGTTGACTTACTCTTACAGTGAGATCCCTGGGACTTGTTGCATTTCCGGTAAAAGATTTGTGTGTGTTTACACTCTGGAGGCCAAGACTATGATTGCGGTACATAAACCTGGATTTTAGTTTTTGTCCTCAGGAAATCTGCTAGTCACAATAATTCCAAACCATACACGTAAAGTTATAAAGATCAATGCACAAAAGAGTCAGAATAAGTATTAAAACAAAACACACATCTTACAGAAATCCATAAGAGTTAGATGAGAAGGAAATGTTATACCTGAGGCATGAAGAAGAAAGAACAGGTAAGCCTTTTTTATAAAAAAAGAGAACTCTCAGGTGCTGGACTTGGCAATCACACAGGCACACATGTGGAGCTTTATATGCTCAGACCAATAAATCTATAAAACTGCAGTACTGGACTATAAGACGATGAACATCAAGGTAGGGACAACTCAGAGAAAAACAAATAGTCTGATTTCTGAGCTCTCCAGAGAAGAGGCTTGAGGACATCTTGGGGCCTCCAAAGGCCACCTGCCTAGGGTGTAAGAAAAGTCTTCTGCCTATGACCTGTCCAAAATTGTGAGCAGATGCTGATACAAGGGGCAGCTGGGTCCTGAGAGTTTTCTCGAGAGGTGTCAACTTTACAATTGGCTGTAAAACTACTCATTCTTCTTGGCAGACTTTCCAGACATCTAATCTTAACCCTTCAGGCCAGTTCAGGTTTTACTAGAAGCATACCAGAAAAGCTGGAAAGAGATTTTTGTCTCCTCTAGGCTCTTGCAATGGGAATTTTTCCACCTCACTCATGATTAATCTGTAAGGGGCGGGGCTGGGGTGGGTGGAACTGAAGGGGTAATTACAGTTACTCTGAGTTTGCTGACCCATTGAAGACATTTTATTGCTGTAGAAAGTATTTATTTTATAAAGAAAGGTCTCATTTACTAGCTACAATGGTACACAGCATGGATCCCCCACAGAAGGGTATTATTCAGCTACTGAAATCTAACACCTTCTATAAAGTAAATGTAAGAGACAGCATTTTAATTTTTACTTTTAAAAGTCTAACACCCATTAATTTTTTGAAGGGGATAATGCTTTTTTTGGTTTGAGGGAGTGTGTCTATTCTGAGACAGTGCAGGAAAATCAAGCTAATCGGTCTTTTAATAGATTTTTTTTTATTTGATTCCTTGTTTGTCAAAAGCTGAGAAAGGACAAAGCTTCTTGATGCATTTCCCTTTGCAGAGGTAAACTACCTGTGCCATAAAATTAAATCCTTCTGCAAGATAAAATCAACATCAGAATAGAGCTAGCATATCTCCTTTTGCATTTTACCTCGATAGTGGGAGGAAAAAAAAAAAGCAGCACTTTTCCTTGTAATTATATTTGATTTGCATGTGTGTCTGTCCAGTCTTTTCCTCTTTTTAAAAAAACTCTTGGGTTTATGTGGCTTCCTCCTTGAATGGTATTCTTCATTCTAATGAGCAGAAGAATTTGCAGAATAGAGAACACAAAGCAGATAGCACTTACTGCCTGTATTCACAGACATTAGGCAGAACCGAACTATAAAAAATTTTATTTACAGTTGGACTGTAAGTGTACTTATGTAAAAATAAAACTTTGGAGTTACTTAAACTATTCAAAACAGATTTCATTCATTCAGAAAAAAAGATAAGGTAGAATAAGCATGGAAAAAACACTTTAACTTATACAGAATAAAACACTAAGGTTGTCTTAAAACAACAACTACTTTTGAAATGTATCAAGATTGAATTTCTAAAAGATATAAACACCTAAGAAGAAAATCTAAGTACTTTAAAAAGCAAGTAAAATTAATAAAATTATGCATAAATCTCTGAGAAGACCTAATCCTTGGTACTGTCAGAGGAGGAGATCATATATATTGCACATTGCAAATGAATCTAGAGCAGTTTCAAAAGGAGGAATAGAGCCATTCCAAGGTTACAAAGTATGCAGAGGGGAAAAGAAAACTTACAAAGAAAGGACAGATATTCTTTTTGTTGTTGTTAAATAGAATAAAAACATTATTGCAAGGGTGGGGACAGAGATCAAGGGATAGCTGCTGGCTTCCCATGGGAACTCACAGCATTTTTAGAAAGTCAGATCTCTTCAGGTGAGCCCAAATCTCACCTCATGGGTTCAGCACAAATTTGTGCTCCGTGGCAGCCCTCACAGACAAAGAACATTGGGGTTAAGCAGGGAGGAAATTTTCCTCTGCTGCTTTGGGCTACATGTCCAACAACAGTCACACTCAGGAGCCAGTGGAACAGAAAGTAACTCCTCATCTCAAACTGCTGCTTCTGGCCTTCACCGAAGTTTCACTGTTGTCACTAATAAAGAGATACTGCTATTGTACCTCAGAGAGATAGATATTAAAAAAACATTCTAGAAGCCAATTGAAACATAGGCCAAATACTAAGGGAAAATTCCTGTAAACACAGGGAGAGAGTACCATTCTTTTGGAAAGTGGGTGTTTTTAATAAATATGATGGGGAAGGACTGCATGAGAGCCTGCTGAGGGGAGTCAGAAACCTGTGGCAGCTTTCTGCAGATGAGAGGGTAAGGTGCAGCCAGTGTAAGAGCTGAGTCAATACCCTGTGTTCTACCAGGGTAGAGACTAGAGAAAATAAGAAATACAATTTTGGAAAGATTAGAGAAGTTGCTTCTCAGAATGTAGAAATATTCTTCTTGGGAATGTTTTTTAAAATTAAGGTGTAATGGCAGACTGAAATACATTTTAAAAACCCATATGTTACATGGTACATTCAAGTAGGGATGGACATGGGAGAAGCTTTAGAACAACTCTTGAACGTTACTTAGGGATCTACATAACGTGCCCAAATCATATAAGAATCAGATAGGGAAGGACATTCCTCTATTATCAAAAAATGTTTCATGTTTCTGATAATCTTCTCCTCCTGGCCCACTCCAGGGGAAATCTAACACTCTGAATCCATTTACCACAATGGATGTATCACTAGTGGAGACAAAATTAAGATGAAAGAGTAAGAGGCCACCGTTTCTGTAGCTAAGGGCACTAATCAGCTATCGATGAGAGTCCTCAGTGACAGCAATAGTCCAAGCATTAATGAAGAATGTGGACTGCTGATTTATTAGCAAGATATTCATATGACAGCGGAGAACTGTTGTTAGAGAACATGTCTATTCAATAGAGTATAATAACATGTAATAGGAGTACAACACAGGTTCAAGCTTTCCAATCACATCCATCCCTAGTAAACTATTGTGAAGACGACCTTACTGGAAAACATGCAGAACACAGGATGCAGCTCTGCCTCAGGAAACTAATTAAAATGAGAAAGCTACAGAATAAAATACCTGAAAATACTTTTAGCTAATTCAGGTATAGGGCTGATAACAAAGCAAAGAACTGATACAAGATCTGATACAAAGAACTGATACAGTGTATTTTAACTGCCTTTTTTTTTTCTAAACTATATGAAGTATTTTCTTTGTAAAATTAGATGGAGTATTCTTATTCTTAATAACTGAAAATGTAATGTACTGTATTTTATGCTATTATAGAATTGTGTAAAGGTTATTTTTCTGCTAGTTCAATGCATATTTTCATATGCAAATGACACAAATTAAATTATCTCAAATAGTAGCAGAAATTCCAGCAGAATAGTATTTTTAATATAAAACATCATCCCCTCAAGTCATATTATAGATAGAGAATTGCTTCTGTATTTATATTTTTTCATTAAAAATAAAATGATTAATTTCACAAGTTAATTTACTTTCCCCATCACAACGCCAAAATTGAAATTAAATATTCTAATGCTTAGAGATATTAAAGACTCGCTTATTGAAAGCAGCTTATTGTTTTAGGAACATTTTCTTGATAAGTGCATGTTGCCGCTATGCTACTACAATATTTGTAATGATTTTATTGAACAAATCACACATCGTTGCTTGGCTTCTGTTAAGCTTTATAGAAGTGGTATTTGCTCAGGAACATACAAGAGACCTTATGCTCATCTTTAAGTACGTTTCCAACATTGCATATTTGAACAGAACACTCCAATAACATTGGTCAGGGATTTTACTGAAAGATCCAACTGTAGCACAGTGACTATTCCTTCAGAGTGCCTCAGTTTCCTTAATGGAAATGATCTGCTCCCCCCACACACCATGAGCAAACTTCAACTTTCACGTAGCTTGCTTTCTATTCTTACATGATCATAATCTTCAAAGAGGAATCTTAGTGAACCATAGTAACAGCTTTATAAGAATAAGATATGAAAAAATCTTTAGAACTTCATAGCCTCATCTTTTCTCTTACAAGAAAAAAATTCTTCCTTTTGTTTAATAATACAGTTGATTCCTTCTTCTATTAAAAAATATATTTTATTCTACTTTAGAATTTTCTATTGTGACTAACCAGAGTCAAAGAAAGATCAAGACTGCATCTCTCTTTGGAATAATTTTAGTTTGGAGGAACACGAAATATACATAGCAGGGAAATTATCCCATCAGCTAGACAAGAACCTGTGTTTAGTCACTGAGCCACTTGAAGGTTAATCATATCTTCAACCAATCCCATCAACATGGATGTGATGAATATTTGATTCAAGCTAATTAGTACGCAAATCCAGACGTTCTGAAGGTATTTGGAATGGCTTAAACAGTGACCTGAAAAAAGAATATGGATAGCAATACTCCACATTAATATGCTCCAAAAATTACTACAGTCCCACCTAGGTCACCTTCACAACCTCCAGAAGACTTTCAGATGCGAATAACAATAACCAGTACTAATGGTAGGTGTTGTTCCTCATCTTTCTTTTATCAGTACTTTCCCTGAAACGGAGATTGTGAACCTTACAGTAACGTTCAACTTGGGGAAGAAAGTAGTTCCACAAGATTAGGATGTACTTATATCAAAGATGTAATTTTTTATTTCACAATTTTTGAAGCCCTGAAATAAGAAAATCAAACCCAGCATAGGGCAACACATTCAGAAATACCATCCTCACACCAAGATCACAGAAAGCAACTCATCTATGTAACAGAATAAAATTCAACAGTCTAACGCAGAAAGCAAGTCCTCCTGCTACTTAGATAGCTCCCTCTCCCAGGATTTCTTCCATTTGTTCGGTCTTGTGAATGCAGCCACACACAGTACCAGTATTACTATTAGGAAGATAAGCAATTATTGCTTTCTAAGTAAAAGAATTAGGAGAACCGTGATTTTTATAACACTAGGATGGTAATACTGTTATTGCCAATCTTACCAAATGTGTTTTCAACCACCGAAGTATTGCAAACCTTCAAGTGTCATGGCTAATAAACCAGATCCACCACATCCTAAAGGTGGCCTCCAAGCAATGACATTTAGAATTTATAAACAGATGAATAAATTAAGAAAAATAGAAAGAACGCACTGAATGGCCTTTCTTCATGAGACAAAAGGCTGTACAAGGGGAGTGCAAGGAGAACTCTGTTGGTCAGATCAGATTTCTTGTCAGTTTTTGACATTGATTCAATTATGCAGTCAGTAATAAGTCTATAACAACATAATTATTCACTAAAAAGGTCAATATTAAATTTAGAGTTCTGTTCTTTTTCAGAACGAAGTTGAAACAAAAATTCTGATTAAAATAATAATAATAAAAAAAAAAAATCACACAAATTCTAAATCGGAGAAGTCAAAAGGAAAACTAGTGGTATACTTCTACCAAAATAGGATAATGGAGAAAACCAATATTTTATCTTGAGTGGATACCAAAGAGAGAGGATACATTTCATTTCATGTTTCCCAGTCAGCAAGTGAGAACATTTAACCCACGTCTTTTCCTGATTTTGACCAAGGAAAAACAGAAGATTTTTGCTAAAAGAATTGTGCTACAGAAGGAAATTCAGGTAGTTTTACTACCAACTGGCAGACAGAAACAAGAATATAAAAATAAATGGAAAAACAGCCGTTCACCGAATAAAAGGTGCCGTTACTCAAAGTGCTAAACTTCCTCACGCTTTAATGAGGCTTGACCATTGCCCAGCACTTTCCGTGGTCACTTTGATTCAACATAGGTAACGAATTGCAGACTTGACCTTGGACAATGAATTTTTTGCATATCAATAAAAATGAATAATTAGAATACAGTTTTTTTCTTCAGATTACCAAGAGACCTATACACACTCTCACATATACGTGTCATACACTTTAGAGGAAAAAAAATTGTGTGCGATCCATGTCTTAAGTTACCAGACGACATGGTCAAATTAAGATGTTCCCAATCACATTCTTCCTCTGTTTAGAACTGGACTCTAACCGGTAAAGTGATCTAGAGACTTAAAATATCAAAGACTTAAAAATACCCCACCCCGTAAACCACCTCATTTGTCAGTTTATAACTCAACCTCAAAAAAAGGTGCAGAAATAAAGAGGAGAAACATTCTGGCAGGCAGGTGGGGAATAGCTAAAAGAACCTCTCATAAACCCAGAGAAACCCAGTGTGGAATTACACCTGTGCCCATCCCACAACTGACCACAAAAGTTACAGTTCCAGTCAGAAGTGTACAGTCTTCTAAATAATCAGCAGAAACTTCTATCCTATTATGAAGCTCTATAAACTTTATGCCAAAATCATGCCTAGAAAAAAGTTACTACATTAGTGCATTTGAACTAAAAAAATCCTGCAAAGCCAAGCGTTCACATTCAACTAACTTATAAAACAAAAATTAAAAAATTAAACATGGAGATAAATTGTGAGAGAAACGCTTTATAGGTATCTCACAGTTTTACTCAGAAAAAAGTAACGTATTGATAGATGTTTCTTTACAAGATAATTAGATTTCTTTCATAGTGCAAGGAAATATAAAAGATATTTAGAAACTACTTCTGCAAATTTTCTCTCATGTTTTCATTACACATCCTGGAAATACAACAAAAAGACACATTTTTTTATCCAAAAAAATTGTCTCTGAATGAGCCAATATTTCAAAATGATAATACATGACAAAATATATCAAAATAATTATAAAAGTGATTCAGAGTGAAATGACTGTACATATTTTAAGTTAAACAGCAAGCTGTTAGGATAACCAAGGAAATCTTCTGCTTCTCATTCATTTTCTTTCTAGATTTTAGAGAAACACAGAATGGCGTAGGTTGGAAGGGACCTCTGGAGATTTGTCTAGTGCAACCACCTCCTCAGAGCAGGGTCAGCTAGGGCAGGTCGTTCAGGAATGTGTCCAGTGGGGTTTAAATATCTCCAAGAACGCAGACTCCACAACCTCTCTGGGCAACCTGTCTCAGTGTTTGACCACCCTGACCGTTAAAAAAGCTTTTCCAGACATTTAAATGGAATTTCCTGAATTTCCATTTGTGCCCATTGCCTCTTATCCTGTCCATGGGCACCAATAAGAAAAACCTGGCTCTGTCTTCTGTAGCCTGCAAGATCAGGTATTTATAGGTGTTGATAATATCCCTCCTGAGGCTTCTCCACAATAAAGTGCCGCCACAGCTGCCCCAGCATCTTTCATATGAGAAATGCTCCAGTCCTTTAATCACCTTTGTGAGAATGAGCTGTCTGCGTGTGTCTTGTGCTGGGGAGCCCAGAGTTGGACACAGCACTCCAGATGTCTCTCCCAGTTCTTACTAGAGAAGGAGGATCAACTCCCTCATCCTCCTGGTGATGCTTATTCTAATGCATCCTAGGATAACGTTGGCCACCTTTGGCACATTACTGGCTTACAACCAACTTGCTGTACACAGGGACCCCCAGATCCTTCTCTGCAAGGCTGCACTGCAACCAGTTCCCCCAGCCTGTACTGCTGAATAAGATTGTATATACCCAGATGTAGGTCTTTGCACTTCCTGCTTTTGAACTACATGAGATACCTGTCACTCCATTTCTCCAGCCAGTCAAGGTCCCTCTGAATGGCAGCACAACCAGTCCATCTTCCAGTTCTGTATCATTTTGTATCACTTGCCAGCTTCCTTAGGGTGCACTCTGCCCCACCGTCAAGGTCATTAATGAACATCTTAAATAGTACTGGCCCACATACCAATCCCAGGAGTCCTCCACTATTGACTGGCCTCCAGATGGAGGCCCATATCTCTTCGATTCATTTTTGAGTATGTTACCTGAAACAGCATTGAAATGCTTGCTAAAGAAACGATCAGCGACACTCACTGCTTTCCTCTAATCCATGGAGCTAATTGTCTTGGGCTATCAGGTTGTTCAAGCCTTCGTAAACCCATGCTGACCAATCCCAAAAACTTTGATATACTTCACGTGTCTGGAAATGGCTTCCAGGAGTAATTCCTCCTTTAGCTTTCCAGGGACTGAGGTAAGGCTGACTAGCCTGTAGTTCCCTGAATAGCCCTTCTTAGGGACAGAAGTGACATTTGCTTTCTTCTAGTCCTCAGGAGTCTCCTCCAATCACCACAACAATTTAACGATAATTGAGAGTGGCTTCACAGTGATATCCACCAAACACATGCCTCCTCCATGGAGGACAAGTATTCCTTGTTCCAGACTTTCTCACTGATCTCAGGGATCTGTGATTCCTGAAAGCTAGTCTTAACACCAAGGAGCAAGAAGGTAGCATTGCATTCCTCAGCCTTTTTTGTCTTTATCACCAGGTCCTCCACCCCATTCAACAGTAAGCCCATATTTTCCCTAGTCTCCTTTCTTCTGGTGATATATCTTTAGCAGTCTTTCTTGCTCACCTTTATGGCCCTCACCAAGATTCAGCCTCAAATGTGCCAAGCTTTTCCTAACCCCATCCCTGCATCCTTGGAAAGTATATATATATCTATATATATTCCTCCCAGGTCACATGTCCCTGCTTCTGCCTCTTGTATCTGATGTGGTTTCTTAGATCAATGAAAATACATTACACTACTGGAAGCTGTTAAAGAATTAAGATCAGAGAAGACGACTGGAAAAGATGAGATGAAGGATCGGCATGGAAAAAAGGACCCACAGTTCTCAGATTCAAGATAATAGTTTCTGCAAAGTTGTTCTGAGAATGGTATTATAAGAAACCCACAGGTTCAATTATTGCTGTGCTTTTTAGAAAAAGGATGCTTTGACATTAGTTTTTGAGTAGGCCAAGATTTTACTTTCAAATTTTATTGGTAAAGCAAAAAATTGTGATCACAGATAGAAAAAAGAAGGTACATTAAGAAGCAACAGGGAGTTGATTAATACACAGCTGAAGACCTAAAAATGCCATGAATTTCCTGGCAAAGTATGTTAATGAGCAACAGGGAGCTGATACAGCTGAGGACAAAATTTTCCATGAATTTGTTGGCAAACCCATAGAAACTGCACGTGTTACTGCAGGACACTAAATGCATAGCCCTGGGAGATGCTGGGTCTCACCCAGCAATTAAATCCTTTGCAAACTCAAGTCCTGTTCTGAGTTCAAGATTGATCAGTTTAAGGACCCTATTTTTATTATCTTTAGCACATTGTTTACACTTCTCAGAATGAGTCTATTTCCTTTTAATTACAGTTTGGCAAATCATTGCTCCCAACTGTTTGCTCAAAGATGCTTTGAAAAATAAGCCTTGAAGTTGCAGAAGAAAATTATTACAACTGTGCACAGTTTCAGACAAAATCCAAACAAGAGTATGGAATTCTCAGAGTGACTCATCAAACTAGTTTCTAGAATCTGGATGAATCTTCAAGGTGTAACACATTCAAAATATTTAGTCTTCCAGATGAGCCAAATGTTCAATAGCATGTATTACAAAAAAATTAAAGAAAAACAAACAAACAAACAAATAAAAGAGACTGAGCAGGTATATGTTTATGTAAGAGCTGCTGCATTAGAACAGACCAAAGCTTCATCCAAAGTGGTATCCAATAATAAACAAGAATAGGTTCTAAGGATGCATGTAACAACATCAATAAAGGTATTATGAAATGATATTATGAGTTCAGGACTTCACCACCAGGCAGAATACAATTTTGATAGTCACCTTTCAAAAAAAGTTGAAAGAACTAAAAAGTTTAAAAGAGAATCATATTTCTTCTGTGTCTCACCGAAAGGTCATATCTACAGCACAGTGCAGTACTGGAGAGTGTAGATATATAGAAATTGGCTTGAACTTTGCATGCTCAGGCAGCCGAGAAGTCCAAGAAGCTGCCCAGCTTTATGGGAGCTCACCCTGACTGGCTGCGTGGTGGCATATCCAAGCTTGCTCAACCATGTACGCAGGTAGTTCTACATGGCCTACAACAGCTGCTGTTAGACACAACCATAAAGAAATTCAATCTATTTAGTTTACGAAAAATGTGGCTAGGAGTTATATTACCCCATTTAGAAGGCAGAAGCATCCTTCACTTAACCAAGGCTAGCAAAGGCCTCAGTTTGAAAGCTGGAACTAAAGTAACTCAAATTAAGAACAGGGTGTGCATTTCCAAACTTGAAGATTACTGTGCACCAAAAAACCCCAAAACAAACAAACAAAAAAACCCCCAAAACCCTCTGTTCGGGTGTTGCCAGAGCACATCACCTTTGAAATGGCCAAAGATCTAGACCCAGTG
>NW_010395050.1:58479-68448 GCF_000710305.1 Buceros rhinoceros silvestris
CCCCCAACCAAACAACAAAACAAACCACCCAAAACTTAAACTTAACTCAGTTACTCCCCCTCTATTACCTGCAAATCAACACGGGAAGTCTGTTTCTTGGACATACGCTATAACCCAGACCAACATTTTGGGCTGACTGCAGAATTTATGAGTATCACTCTAAAATCTGTTCTCTATGAGAAGCGATACCAGATGACCACAGTGGCATGTGAAGTTCTTAGTGTCTAGGACAGCAGCGCTTTCTGCATTCTTACGAGTGCAGATATTGGTTTATTCCCTGGTATTTCTCAGTCTTCCTAGAAGCAGTCATTCCAGCGAAGGAGGACAGGAAATGGGCCCTTGCACTCTCTGTTGTGTACAGCCAGTGTAATTCGTAAGGTGACCGATACAGCGTGCTGCACAAGTCACAGAAGAGAAGCTCTATCCATGTAACTCGGAAAATAGTGGTAGGGAATATTTGGGTAAAGAGAGAGAGGCCAAGCAGGGCTGACCTACACAAACCACAGCAAAATGTTTACATCTGGATGCTGTTTACTGGCTGTATCTTTTGAGACAGACCAAGAGAAAAAAGCCTTTTATCCACTATTTACAATATATCTTCTTTAAAAATTATAAATTGTTTTAGCTGTAACTGTCAGCACTATGCTGACAATGCTTAGTTTTATTGATTTTATGATGGAATATTATCTGCTTTGCTGAAGGTTTTGCAGAGCTATTTCTAATCCAGTGATAGATGTTGGCAAACTATCCTTAGGAATTTTAACATTCTGACAGTTCTTGCAGTCTGAATACAATTAATAAAAAAATGCTGTAGCAAACTGCTTGGTGGAACAAGGCTATAGTTTGAGTCATTTCATTACAGCTTTGACTAACAAATTGGAATCAATTTGTAGGGATAGCAGAGGAGATTATTCTGGCATTTAAAGTATATTTGGAATGAGGGAAACATAAGATACCTCTTTCTGTTCCAACATCTAACCCACTGGCACCAAGAGACCCATTTTATTACTTTGGGGATTAATAGTTTGGTTCCTCTTTTTTGCCTTTCCTTTCTGTTCACCCATATTTACCCTCTTCCATCTCTCTGGAAACTCATTATGAATCCTACCAATAATTTGGAATATAATGAGTAAAATTGAGAGTTACTAAAGAATCTTTTGCTTTGTAGCAAAAGAAAAATAGGAATAATAATTTTTTACAAAGAAATGGGAAGCGATATTTTAGAACACAGCTAAGCTGGATATGGTTTCTGATAGTGTTTTCCAAGACAAGCAAAAGAAATTACTCATCCGAACAAATTAAAAGCTGGCTGGGTGGAGCACTAGGGAGCATGCCTCACAAAAAAAAAGGACAGGGCTCTGAACAATGAAAGTGGTGAGATGTTGGATTCTGTTGCACTATGGCTTGCTTAAAAACACATCTGCTCCTCAGGGGTGAAGGACTGTAAAAAGTGACCCTTATAGGTGGCTGGACCATATAAAATACAATAGCTAGGCATGTGCTTTTTAATTAAAATCAGTTGTGAAACAGCAAAACATCTGCTGAAGAAAAATCTTGTACTATGCTTTATACCTTTATAGTTACGTTTTCAGATAACAGAAAAATCTTAACAATCCTACTTGCAATGTTGCAAGTACTTTCTGAATTAAAATAGAGTTAACAGTGGTGTATTTTGTATGCAAGAAAGGACCTTGCATATTGTCTTTATTTGAGAAGTCATCTCTCTTTTTTATCATCAAATAAGACAATTATTATTAAAATGTACCAGTGTTGCTTCCTATTTTATTTTTGATTTAAACAGAGTTTGATAAAGCCAGAGCTGCTGATGTCTCTGGGATTTGCAGTTACATTTGGCAGCAAACTAATAGGAACTGGTGGGTTGAAGTGTGCACTAACACAAACTGATGCACACAAACAAAAGGCAGAAAGATAACTAAGAAACATTTTGTCAGTGCACAGCAACAAAGAACATTTATATCCTGTGCTGACTCCACCCTTCATGGCTTCAATAGGAAAAAAAATCTTATTCTGGAACTGTGCAGATGGATTGAAACTGACTGTGGGAACATTAGACTCCTCAAAGTTTTAGCTATGAAAATTTCTATGGCATCTTCCTGGTTTTATCTGTATTTCATAGCACATAACTATTCCAGACGATAATTTTCCAACTTTTCAATGGATTAAAGGCATGTCCCTTAGCAAACAACAACTGAACAATGTAGTATTATTTTTAAACACTTTGGAAATTCTATAGATGTAAAACGCCCTCCTGTTTCAGCTTTATTTCCATACAAGCACACAAAGCCAGCTGCCAATAAGAATAAATTATCTGGGAAGCAATCAGAAAACTTCACACACATTAAATAAAATGCCATAAGGTACTGTACCAGGAGTACTGTACCATAAGGTACCATAAACACTGAAATATATTGTATGTCAAACTGTGTTAGCAAATATGCTTCACTAACACTCATCAAGGAGCAGAAAAATATCCCAGCTTCTATTTCCCTAATCCTCAGAGAAGAAAGCATTCTATAAATAGATGTCTAAAAAAAAACTGAACTAGTATATCAGTTATTCCAATATTTTATCATCTCTGCTCACTCCAGTATCTGACTTGTTTCCCAAATACATGCAATGAAATTAATATTTAGAGCTGCGTAAACTCAGAGGAAAAAATTCAACGTTACATTGAAATTAAGGTTGAACTCTGCCTGGATTCAGTCACAGCTTTCTTAAATGCTGACTATGTCTTTAATAGTCAGTATAAATAATTTCCAAATCTTTTCTCTGTACATCTGTAAATATTATTGATGCTATTGATAGCATTTCCTTCATATTCGCAGTTTCATTTGCTGAGATAAGTTATCAGAGATAGATGATGGACTTACACAAAAGAAAGTTTAAACTGAACTGAGGATGTCCTGATATGATCGTGCCAGTGTGATCTGTTTGTACAATGCTTGGTGGGGTCTTACCATACAGGCCTGCTTTTAAAAGGGTGTGGTTTGATGTCTAAATGGCAAATGGTCAGTTGGGAAGAAGCTGGACACACTATTAGCACCTTCAAATAGGGAACATGAACACAGGTGTACACGGACTTGGATAAACTACCCTGTATCAGGCTGAACTTGGCAGAGGTTCCTCTATCTCCCCAATGTTCAAGATACCCCACCTACATCTCCTCAACAATGTTTCACATTTTAGTATCAATAAAAACTCTATAAACACAAACACATGAAATACATGTCACAACTAGGAGCAGGACCATAGCTCTGTTCTACAGGACAGTTAAGACTATTTGTGCATCACCACTTCTCCAACTTGGGCTTTCAAAAAATGCGTAATCAAAAAAAAAAAAAAAAATCAGAAGCCTGAAGTAAACTTAGTGCTGTGCCCAGGTATTTCACCTCAATGGGAACTACCCGAACCCCAGCTACAAAGTAAGAAGGACCCATATGTGAAGGCATATGTGTTGGACACTTGCCAGCAGATGACACTCGATGCCTTTTCACAGTACTCCTGATGCAGCTTCAATATGATATTTGGATCAGATTCTGCCTTTTAACAGAATATATCCCTAAGAAAAAGGCCAGGGACTTGAGCTGCAAAACTTGGGCCCGTGTGTCCTCAATTTCCACCGATCTTTAACTTGCCAAATAGACTTTGACTTACAATGCCTTTTTTTTCTTTCTGTAAAAACAGCTGCCTTGAGAAGAGCGATGTCAAAGTGATACGCTGCTTCAAAAAAATCACATTATAACATCTTCATTAAACAATTGTATTTGAATACTTAACAGCAATCATAAAGTTTCTGTTGGATTTTTAGGATTCCATTCAAAACAGGAGTTATTCTGCTTCTTTAATGTTGGTGGTTCCCTGAAAGCTTACATAAATACTCCAAAGGATACAAAGGACTTCAAGTAAATTTCAGGCGTTGATTTAAAAGGAACAGCAATGAGGAAAAAAAAATCAACTTGTAGGTGAAAGGTCTGAATCTTCCAACATATACTTCCTTACATTTGCAAGTAGGCTAATACTGCAATTGAATAACTGCATGGAAAGAAAGGAAATGAAAGATATGAACGCTTCCATTAATTTTTTGTACCTTCCAGTGATAATAATCTAACAAGGATATTTTTTTCAATCACATCTCATTACCAAACGAAAATTGTCATTTATATTCCCTTAAACAGAGATCAGGAAAATGGTAAAGCCAGCAACAGAACTCTGTAGTGAAATTCACCACACTTATTAATAGCCACCACCACAGAAAAATAGGCTTTATTATAATTCCAGCATGATTATTTTTCCCATAAGATTTTTATTTATTCCCACAACCATTTTCAACAAAAAAACAAAGTAGTAGGAGAAAAAAAAAATGGGCTTTTTAAAGCAAAAATGTAGCTGCTAAAATAAACTTCCCTAAATAAAACATTATTTGTTTTTCAGACTTCATGCCCTTGATTAAATCCCAAAGATGAAACATTGGTTTAATGAAGAAATATACTGATGTTCTGCAAAGGGGAAAACTGAAGATATTCTTGTGCTTTGTTTCTGCCTGGCTAGACCCTAGAATCAGCAAAATATGCAACTAGCATAACCTTGCCCACTGCCTTGCACATTCAGCAGGGAGCTGGTTTTTTACGCAGAGTTTTCCCTGAAGTTATCTACGTCAGTTTTTCCTTTTTATGTGTTTGTACTGTTAACTACACATACAATTTAGAAATGAATCACTGCTGGTTTGCTCCTAAGTTTAAACTGCTGGGTTTATTCCTAATTTTCTACACAAAAATTAAAATCAGCAAAAATCTTTCAAAAATGTAGTTCGAGCTTGATTACTTGAGGAGTGGGGGACAAAAGACAGAAGGAGCAAGAGAGTAAGACAACACTCGATATCAGAGTGTTTATGTTCAAGTACAGCCTACGATGGAAGGTACAAAACAGAGATTGCACCCCAGTCAATTCCTGGATCAGGAGAATACTGCTTATCAAAGACGTATTCCTGTTCACAAAGCAAGCTCAATACGATATACCAATAGTAGGGGGAAAAAAAAAAATTCATTCTTGAAGAACAGAGCTCTGAATCACCGAGGAACAAAAAAGTACGTAGTTTGACAGAAATACAAATATCATAGGAAGTCATGTCTATGACAAATTATGAAACTGTTTGTCTTTTGAAATGCTGCACCTTCCATTACACCTATGCACAAGCCAAAACGTTTCAAAACTTTTTTTTTGCAGAAAGTAAAGCGAGGTGGGAAATCAACAAACATACAGAGAATCTTATTGCTCGATGGCTAGAAAACGTAGTGAGACTTAAGTCATACTCCCGCCAAATGAGCATCTATTAAACAAATCCTTTCCAGGGAACCAGCATGAGACACATTCCCAGAAGAGCCAAAATCTCCTGCATGTGGTAGAAGATGCTCCTAGCTCTAGATCCTAGCTGTGATAAAGCCAACAAAGTGTTTGACCCAGTGTCTTCCGATTCTTCAATAACCAGTCTCTGGGATATGCGTCTTATCAATAGAAGGCCATCCTGAACCTCGGAAATTCTGAGCCAGTGAAATCTTGTAGAAATACTTGCTAAAAATACCAAAAAGCAAACAACACACACCACCATACCCCCCAAAAAAACCCCAAAATACACACAACCCCCCCCCCCCCTGTCCCTTCCATTTTTAAAATACTTCATGAAGAAATTCCCAGAGAGATCTTCTCTCCGAGACATGCTTTGCTCAGATGGTAAGATGGTGTAATGCTGCACAAATGGACAGAAATAACAGACTGCAAGCCCAGAAGAGCCCAAATTCCATTTTAATTTTTATATATAAAAATCTGAGGAGAATGAGACATCATAACGATCAAGAAAAGTTCCCCCTCATTTGGAAAGCTAAATAATTGTAACTTTTTTTTATAACACGCACATTTCTTTTTATTAGCCTTGAATATGAAATCAATAGAAATTGGCAACTGTGGAAATTTTAATTCCAGCAAAGTTAGCTTTTAAAAGAACCTTTTAGAAATTAAACCCTTCCTGAACAACTTCTACTAAGAGTAACGGAGCATGTAGGGCTAACAGCGTAACAAGCTGAAAATAAGCTCTCAGATATTAAAAGAAGATGCCAAGAAGGAGATCTGGACACTTGTCTGCATTCAGATTCTCACTTGGCACTGTTCTGAAGGCAAACCTAATTAAAGGTTACAGTTGGCTACATTGCATTACCCAGATATTACAGACTATAATTGTTCTAGGCTCAGGCAAGTATTTAATTTCTACCAAAAAAAAAAAAATCCCACAGCTAAATTAAACATTTTTCTATTTAAGATAGTGAGCTTCACACCCACTCAAATGAAAGAAACAACAAAAAAGGTAACTGAATAAATAGCAACATAACAATTTGAAAACTTTTTCTAGTTCAATTCCCATCATGATACACAGCATGAAGCTGACAGTGCTACCAAATGCAGAAGTACATTGCATAGAGAAAATTGGTTTCTTATCTGAGAGATATAGGATATCTTCCTATCTGCTTTTGTTTCACAGAAATGTAGTACAGCACTTGATAGGCACGGTCTGGAATTGGGCACCAAAAACCACTTTAATAGTCAAGATTGAAATGAAACTAAACTTCATTCTTAAGTTTCTCTTTATATTCAGTGGAGTATAGGCCTGAACATTACTGTGGGGTGCCAAATGCACAGTCAATTAGTTTATTTGTCCAAGTAGATCTCAGTCTAAATCTTCCACCTCTCAAGATTCAGGTTATCTGTCTGGGTGAATTGCTCTCATCCTCTGCTGCCATGAGTGCTAAGAATTCTGTCCAAATGGGGCAGGAAGGAATTGGGCCACGAAGCTCAAATCCAGTCCATTTATGCATCCAAAGTCCATCGGAGTACTGAGCAACTCTCCAGTCCGGGAATTCTTCTGGACTACCTAACCTTGAAGACACCAAAAACTATTAGAGAACTCTAAGTTCTGGAGTTAGGCATTAATGTCCTGAGCTGAACCTCCATGATCTGATTTTAGCATGCAACTACCTGAACCTCTCTAAAAATCCCACAGAGACACTTGGAAAGTCAAATTTGGTCAGAGCTACATTCTTTGGTGCTGATGCCCCACTTTTCTGTAGCAGTGTAATAGCTGGATTACTCACACTGAGAGTAGGAGGCACTGGATTCAAAGCTCTGAACAGTCTGAGGGAACCAAATCTGTATTTTCCATATCCTGGCAGAATGACTAACTCCCTGCCTCCAGCCTGATGACTGTGAGTTTCCAGACTCGACTCCCTGCAACAAATACCTATATCTTGCTGTCACGGAGGCACCCACAAAACAGACAGCAGCAGCTATCCGAAAAACAGGGATTTAGCACAATCGACTTTGCCCGGCACTCGGACTGACCAAATTAATGACAGGTTCGGATGTCAGCTGGGAATTATTACTGCACAACAGATCACTGAACACTGAAGAACACGCTCTAAGGAAGATGAACCACAGTGTGCACACCTCACCAATATAAAGAGAGCATCTCCCACTTAGAGATACCAAGGGGGTCACTCACTAACACCAGGGTAAGGGTCGCTCAATCCCAGGGAGGTACTCTCGGACAGCATCCTAATCCCAGGGGAGTCCCAGAAAGTATCCTCAATTAGCGTCCTGATCCGAGGGGAGAGTCTCCAACTGCACTACCTGCTGCTCTGAGGAGAACCAACTCCAAATGGTTCGCCAAGAGGGCTCCATTCATACCCCGGTCGAGTGTAAACTGTGGTCATTTTCAGTCCACACAGACAGGAGGCAGCTAAAGGAACCTAAACTGAGGCACCAGAGAGCCCGGGGGGGTAGCACCTGATGTTTATCAGGTGCTTCTGCAGGGATCCCTCTTCTGTGCAAGCAGTCAGGGGGGTTGCACTGCCATGCTTAGAAGTGATCTCCACTCGATAAAAAGAAATATTGTGGGTCAGCTGATGGCTCTGATACTATGTAAGTTTAACTATATGGTGCAAAGTGGAACTGTTTTGAAAACAGATGTTTTTATTGGGACTTCAAAGAGCCCCAAAGAACAGAAAAAAACAACACACAAACCACTCAGCTTCCCACATTTTAAGAGCTTTACTTTCTGACATATCAGAAAATAAGAGGAAATAAAATAGCGCTTTACTACAGGTTTAGAAGCAGTTTGAGGGCGTTTGCTGGATTAATTTCCGTCAAGAAGTTCTTGTGCAATGAGCATGGACTGGCTCAGGGTGTTCAGGCACGCACATAAAAACCATAGGTATCAGGAGTTTGACAGCACAAACTTAGGTATGGAACTGGATTAGTGCCTCCACCTTTACCTAGGAATTTCAAGGATCTCAGCTGCGAATAGTCTTCTAAGACCTAAATCTTGATAGACCAAAATCTAGGCAAGTACTCATCACCTCACTGTAGTCTCCCCAAGGTCAGTCTTAAGTTTCACACTGATCAGCTACACCCAGGTGAAAAAACATGGCAAATGCCTGGTTTCAACTAACAATTCACGCTGAGACAGCTATTTGATTTTGCTGTCTTAGAATAAAACTTTCAGAGTTGTTGTGTTTGCTTAAAGACAAAACACTCATTTATACACACATTTTGTATCTCTAACAGATATTTGCATTTCCAGAGGATGGGTATATTTAGAAATTCAGCTAGGTAAATAAAGTGTCCTAGCTCTGGGCCCTTGAATAACGCATGTTTACAAATACATCAATGTTTTTGTTATGTTCCAGCTGGGTATCTTTCGCTGAAATTGTGCAAAGTAGATCCTGTTATGTTTTGTACGTCACTATCAAAATTCTCAACTGAATTTTGGCTGCATGATATTTGCTATGACAAAGAGGAAGAAGCAAAAGGAGGTGCTGTTTTCAAGAGGAATTGGAAACTGCAGAATCTGCCTTCAAAAACCTACCTTTTCCAAGGGCCCCCAAGTCACATGTCTTTTGCTCTTACAAGAAGGGAGTCCAAATGTGAACCAGAAGAAAGCTGCAAACACACATTCTGCCCTTTTATCAAAAAGTCAGTGTTCTGTGACTTCAGTGATTTAAGTCAATTTAGATTAATAAGAGATTCTCAGGTAACATGCATTTGTCAGGATGACCATTTCAGACATCCAACACAACTGAAGCATATACTAACGCACAGGAATTACAGTATATTAAGTACAAAGAACAAGGTTATGATCAAAAACAATATGAACTTCAAAATTCATGGTTCGTGATGATACACCATATGTCCTTCACCACCTAGCCGCAACAGGGTGCCCTTTAATTACTCTGCTAATGTGCTCTTTGTGTCTAAGTGCTGGACGACATATGGTACATTTACTTGTAACTGTGAATTTTGTATTTAATGCTTTTTGTCAACACAGAACATGTATACATGTGTATATATTTGAATTCATATGCTTGCATTGTCACCTATTTGAATCCCTATACCATCCTGCGCCTCATGGTGCAAGGTATTTATACCCCATTTCACGGGTAAAGATTGAAATCTACTGTATTCTTATTCCACAGACATACTAAAAAACAAACAAAACCTCATCAACACCGACTTGATGACCTGGAAGAGGGAGGGACAGGCAGCTAAATCACTGGTTATAGAAAAATTACTTTCAGTTCCAAACTTCATGGCTGAGCTTACATGAAGAAATACTAAGTGAATCAACTGTGCTTCTGCTTTATTCTTTAAGAGTGTATCAGAGAGCAGCTTTGCAATTTATCGCCATGTGCTGCTGTCCATTAATGGACAATATTTTTAATATATTTTTTCATATCAGGTTAAAAAGGTAGAAGGTTTTGTCAGTCTTTTCAATTTTTCTGCAAGTGACAGTGCAGAAAGGAGCCGATGAATGAAAACGCCGTTCTGATGTGCCTAATGTATTGTAGGCAGCGATCAGATCTTTGCTATAAACAAGGTGCAACACAGGCTTCACTCTTCCTGCTG
>NW_010395050.1:68536-72912 GCF_000710305.1 Buceros rhinoceros silvestris
TGAACATGGTATTCCTCATCTTAAAAGGTGTCAGTGTCTAGACAAAGAGGATGACATCCTTTAAAGTGCCTTTGGAAAATAGACTGCGATTCAACACATCCCGGACTCAGATGGTGGTGATGTGCCTGATGTACGTACAGTCAAGACAATTAAGTTACATTAATCACATTCTGAGTCAATTACAGTTGCAGAGACGTTTGGGATTTGCCTTATGTAGGAAGAAGGCTCATTTTATGTTCCAGTTACAATAAAGAATTTCTCAAGCATCTCCTGTGTTGTTCAGGGGTTTAATTCAGAGACAGATACTGCACCAGCCACTGAATTCTACAATGTTTCCTCTTGTGCCCTGTACATTTTAATATAAACTGTGGCCCTCAAAGACTTCAAATACTGCTGCTCAGGCTGCACAGATCACGATCAAATATTGTGCTACAAAACATAAGCTTAAACTACAGCATTCCATTTTAAAGGTTAGGAAACTTACAGTCTGTTCGGTTTTACAGAAAATAGTAGTCAGCTAGAAATGCAACTCCCTGACGGGTCAAGTTTACCTTCTCAAGCTCAATGCTGCCTGCTGCTACTTTTAAATAAACCTGCATTCTGATACTGGTCTTTGATCTGCAAACAAATAGGAAGCGCAGTTCCTCACCTGGAGGAATGTTATGTACTAACTGGAATTCCAGCATCTGGTTGATCTTACTCTGCATAGCATAAAAGCGCCCCTGATCTAAGCTGGTTTCTGAGAAGGACCAAAGCAAAATAATCTCAGAATTAATCACAGAACAAGAACTGTGAAACTCAAGGACACAACCACCTTCCCCTCTATACATGGCTAATATATTGGCATTTTTATACTGCCGTGAATGCTTGTGAGGACTAGTGTCCTTTTTTGTTGCTTTTTCTCAGCATAGGAGCTCCATTTGAGGCAAAGCAGCAAAAGAACTATGGCAGGAGGAGATTAGGTTATTGAGGATTACGTGGGCAAATTCTGCACATCCTTACATAAAATGAATACTCTCCGTAGCCATTTATGATTCAGTTTGCTTGAAACAATGCCAAACAAATTATAGTTGTTTGGTCCCAATCTGCCGAAATTCACAGGATAAAGCAAAATGTTTACAGGATAATCCAGCTCGCTGCACAAGATGGCTAACGGCACATACAGCTAAAGATTCACAGCTATTCAGGAAAAAGTATACAGGGTGCTGTAAACAATTTTCTGTGAAACAGCTTTTAAAACACTGCCCAAGATGGAAAAAGCCACTAGTGATTTTAAAAAAAACCTGTCAGAAATCGCAAGTTTATCCTTTCAGTAACATCTAACCGGCCAGTACCTTCTTACAGTTGCATTCAAAAAAAGTACTTTGTTTACATGGACAAGGAGCTAATTTTTGTATTTGTGCCTTCAGAAGATGGTCCGAGCACAGCACAAGGCCAACCTATGGGGTCAAATTAATTACAGCTCCTTTGTTCAGGTTTGTACATTGGGAAAATGCATTCTGAATTCATACACAGCACAATAACAAGTCATTTGAAGTGCAAAAATAGAATAAACTATTTCGTGGAGGATTAGTTAATCTCAAACAAAGTACACTACGTGACTTTGATTCAAAGTTTCCTTATGGGAGATCAAGGATTATGCTTATTTTTGCACTGGGACAGTGAGTCAGATTTCTCTAGACAAATATAACCAGAAAAAACAAACTAAAAGGGAAAATTAAGCCATACTCATTAGTATTTTACCTGAACTAACAAAAATAAGAAGTTTTGGCTTAGAAATGTGACATCAACCTTTTAAAAAATATTTTTAGCAATGACTGCCCAGGACAGAAATATACACCGCTGACTATCACTGTCTAAAAAGTGTAGAAAGTTTTAAGTTTCACAGGTATATTGCTATTAACAACTGAGAGTACTCAAGTGAACTGATGATACATTTTCAAGCATGCTCAAACAGCTGCACGTACAGATCAATCAAATGAATCATGTTTGTTAAAAGGAGACCTAGAAAATGAAATTATACTGAGTATTTCCATGTTGGGTTCCTCATTGAAGTCTACATCGTAATGAAAACAGTTGCATTTATCTTGACTCGACCTGTTCAACAAATGCCCTATCAAAATCACCAGCATTAGCTGGGGGCAAGGTTGCCAGCTTTCTGCAGAGTCACCCATTAAAAGGGTTTGGAGGATGAACTCTAACTTCCAGCAAAGGTCTTCCTCTACCAGAGGAGAAATCTGTACCGACTTCAGGAAGCCCTTCTGTCTTGTAATATTTTCCCTCCTGTAGGAAATACTATTTCTAACTGACCAGCTCCTCATTGTTCATAATCTCTAAACTCACATCTAAAAGACAACTCAAACCAGTGGTGTTTGCAGAAATAGAGCAAAGTTGCAGAATACATTTCAGCTTTGTAAAGTGACTATTTGTGAATTTATATTACAGTTGTGCTTACAAACCACACACACAAAAACATTTGTATAAGTTTCATATTTTCCCATTTTGGTCAAATGTGGGCTCCATTAAACAGGGTACAAAAGCACGTTTTCTTTAAACATGCTTCTGTGATTTAGGCTTGACTTTCTATCAATGACTACATTGCATCAACTACTCAACAACAATTAGAAGAATTTAACTGGGCAGAGAGCTGAGTAACCACATCTGTGTAGACAGAATCTAGCAAAATACTATCAACTATCAGTCTGTTTACAGTGACAGAAGTTTGGATGGACTACTACAGGGGGAAAAATAATTAAAAGTTGTGTCTTTCAGCATTAAAGAGTTGAGTGCGGAAGGAAGCTGAAGCTACTAACTTGACACCCCTTTTTTTTCCGATAGGTGGGTTTTGGTTTTTTGTTGGGTAGGGGACTGTTGGGTTTTTTCTTTTTTTTTTTTTTTTAGTTTTTAACCGCTAAACATGAGAAGAATCTTTTTCTCTCGTTTGTCCAGAAAAAAAGCAGTTCCCTGGTGGTTGATTTTCATCCAGTTTCTTCATGAAAGAACTATCAAAGAAAGTTACAGTGCATTACTTTTCATTTCAGAAGGATTTCAGTGATCCTTAAACCTCCAACAGTATCTTCTTGACAACCTAATCTCTTTGTAGTGGTAGCTAAATTAAACCAAACTGTCATCAATGGAAGCTCTCAAGAGTAACTCAAGGACATTCAGCACACGTGATCTATGAAAGTACAGTAACCAATCTTTAAAAAACACACCATTTAAACACTTAATTAAAGACCAGAGTCTTCACAGGACATTTTTATTTAATATTTAGTTTGTCTAGTCTCATCTTTAAAGTATCTTCAAAATTGCTTATCTGAAGTTTAACTTCAAAAATTTGCTGGCAAGAAAACCCTAAAAGATTGTAAACTTCTAGAAAAACTCTTGTTGAGTTGAGCATAAAACTAACTAGAAAATACCACAAATTATATTTCCATACCATTAGGGTAACACCCAGACACTTTTTCCTATTTCCAAATCATTCAAATACTGAAATAAACGTGCATTTTCAAGCCTGGGGCCTGTATGTCCCTCTAGATTCCTTGTAGACCTACATAGCTAAAATGACAGACAACATATTTTACAACCCACTTCCAGCTGTAAAATGCAGCTTTTCCAGAAACTACCTGACCTTAGCCATTCACAAAAAAAAAAACAAAACAAAAAAACCCACAAAAACCATCCTTTATCTGATGACTGAGTTACTAGAAAGCAGAATAAACTCTTCTCTGAAAGTATCATAAAAAGCATAATGATGCACCCCACGTCTCTTGCATCTCCCCAGTATCACAGTTCAACAAAAGCACACAATTTCTTCATGTCACTTGTTCCACAAGCCATGCATGAAATATTAAAGAGGGCCTTTTATTCTCACAGCCCTTGGTGGACTACACCAAGGCACCGCTAACGCTCTGTGCTCCCTCTGCCTCCAACGGCCGCGTTCCAACAGAGCAGCAAAACACATTTAACAAACTAGGCACAAGCACCAGGGTTTTCGCATCGCTGGAACAGAACCGCCCAACTCATGGGCATACAGCTGAGTGAGGAATGAAGTTATTCGATCGTGCTTAACGTAAGAAAGGACAGAAGGAAATAAATCAATTTTTGTTCCCACAAATTGAAACAGAGGAAGGGAACAGGTATGACATAAGTTTTACTTTGACTCTATACTCCGTTTAACAAGCTTTTATACTTAGTAAATACTTGATAAAGGGAGCAGTACACAGACCTAGGCAGGACAGGATATCCGAACACAAAATCCACATACTCCACAATCTGCCAACCCATCATTCAGATGCTGACATCTCCAGTTAGTTAAAAGTTAAGACAATGTGACATGCTGTGACATGGCAGACATGCTGCTGAACAAGGAAAAC
>NW_010395050.1:72974-97357 GCF_000710305.1 Buceros rhinoceros silvestris
TGAACCAGGAAAAAAAGCACTGAATTCCGCAGTGAAATGTTTGCCCGCTCTGTACGTTTTCCATTCAATGAAAAAATATGACTATATTAAAACATCAGTAATATTTGCCTTTGTGAAACAAGTCTATGGACTTCCTATGCTCTGAGTAAGAATAGGATATATATGGTGATAACATTTACTACTAATTACGGTAAACATTGATTTCCATATAGAGAACCCTTAAAGCAACAGATATCAGTCACAAAGTCTGAAAAACTATCAAAGCTCCAACACTATCATGATTTTCACTTCCAGCTGTCTAAGGCCAGAAAGATAAATCCATTATAGAGCCCCTACAGATTTTGAATATTGACTCCACTACCAGAAATGCAACTTTCTGATTGAAAATCAAATTCCTTGCTACTGGCTATACACGTAGCTTTAAAGTAACTGTTCAGAAATCCAACTTTGGAAACAATTTGCCTATACTATTAATTAGACAGTGGTTAATAACATGACAGAGTCCCAAATCCACCTTGCACATAACATTATGTAAAACAAAGTGGGGATAAATACTATTGGGAACAACAATTATATATCACTGCTTTATGGCTCCATGTTATCCTTCAGGTTGAGAGTTTTGGGTTGGTTTTATATATATATAAATTAATGTATGAGAAACAAAACTGCTCCGACTTTTTGTTATAAGACATCCAAACAGATTTGCATGCTGTCTTGCTTTGAGGTTGCAGCAACTGATACCATTTTCAGAGACATGGACATACTTGTCACCATTATGAGTAGAACTGAATTCTGGTAATCTCTGTTCTGTAACAAAACATCTTTGTTACAATGAGGGAACAAATGAAGAAGAGCAAAACCATTTTCTTTTTCCATGTGTAGGAAAATAATTCAAAAAATGTGAGGCAGAAATATGTCCACAGTCCGTCTGCAGTGGGCTGTTCTGCAACACCTGCCACAGTCTAAGGAGTAAGATTTAGGGGGATGAAGCACCCTGAACTTCCAACTTTACTGAGCTGTGTAGGTGACAGCTATTTAATGAGACAGCATTTTAAGAGCATGAAGTGAAAAGTCCATATTGGGTATTATTAGTGCATTGTGTCTTCCATGTGGCTGATAGAAAGCAATAGCTTAAATGGTATCAATCATACATGATTTGTTACTGATGCTGTCACCTGTTTTTAAATGTTAGCTTCTCTCCCTATGCTCAGCTATTCACAGCTGAGGAACATATACCCAACGTCTGTCAAACTGAGGTTCTCTGAACTGTTGTCACCTAAAGTCATATGTAGACATTGTAGTATGTAAAATACCTTTTTCTCACACATCGACACTTTGTATTACCATGTCAGAGCTAGACAGGATATTGTTCCAAGGTTCCTGACTACCCACAATGGCTGGGCAGATGTCAAAGTTATTTTGTGGCATTCAAACGAAGATATTTATTAAAAGATGTAGTAACTGAGTGTATATTTATTACAGTTTTGATTCAGTCCTCATTCTTTCCTCAGGAACAAACAAAAGTTTTTATCTTGGACAACAATGCAGATACTAAAAGCAATAGTAAAATATCATTACAGTAAAAAGACCTGTCTTAAGAGTCCACCCAGACTTCATATAGTAAATTACTTGGAAGGGCAAAAAGAATACTGTTATATTTGTTTCCACGTTATAAGAAGCCCCACAGCACAACTTTT
This sequence comes from Buceros rhinoceros silvestris, assembly GCF_000710305.1. NCBI lineage: Eukaryota > Metazoa > Chordata > Aves > Bucerotiformes > Bucerotidae > Buceros > Buceros rhinoceros. The sequence goes on from NW_010395050.1 coordinate 74,672, forward strand.
ATTTTAAATAAAAAGAAATACTGTAAAAAATAATTAAGAAAAAAATCTTCAAGTTATAGTAATTGGAAAGGTCCCAAAATCCCTTTGTGTTTCATGCTGCGATGCACAGAGAGTTGTTCATATTTAATTGAAAATGTATTAACATTACAGTTTCAAATGATCAAAAATAAAGGGAGTTTCCTGAAAATTTAAACCAGGCTTTCAGTGTTTCCTGTTGTGCAGAAGAAAGATCTATTTTTAATGGAATAAACTGTAGAAAGGGACCTAAAGAGGGCAATTTCTTCATTCTTCAGGGAAGCTGGTGGGATGTAAAATGGTGTATAATTAGCTTTGCTGGGTTTTCTTTTCAAATATATTTAAAACTTAGTGAAAGTTTATGCTCCCACACAGCTGCATTCAAACACAAACTTTATCTGAATGATGTTTCCACTAATTTTAGAGCCTACTAATTTGAATTTACAAATACTGAAGTCTATTCCTTTGAAATCCTTAAAAGGTTTACACTTTCTTTTTCATGTTTTGTAACTCTTGCTTATTGTACTATTGCATATTCTTTTAATGTTAATTATTTTTCCTTCTTGATAGATCATGGTTATCCATATAGCCTCAAGAGAAGCCCTTGATTATATGTATAAACGCATATATGCAAACTAAAATGTAAAAAAACCCCAAAACTCAAGATCCTATTTCTGAAAATTAATCTTCCCAGGTGGGTATTTGCATCTAAAGAGAATCCAAGCACATTCAATTTAAAAGAACTGTTAGGAAAAACTGCAGGCAAATACCCCAATATTGTTCTTAATTTTTTTTTTTACAGCTGTTTTCTTACACCATATGATGCCTGCTAAAAACTCTAACTTCATAATGACTAGTTACTCATTTGTTATACCATTTTATTACAAAGTGCAAACAATGAGACAACTCTGATTGGGAAACATCATGCTTGCCAAAGTATACTTTTTCTTTGGTCTCCAATTATCTGAAACTTTAAAAGGTCTGATGCATAAACCAGCGAGAACACCCTAGATCAATACTGGTAGAGTGAGCAATTGACACGTCTTAGCACCATAAATTAAATTATTATATCTATCATTTTTCCTTTATGATGTAAACAAAGTTATGGCAGCAGAACACTGCCACAAGGTCGATGTCTCTTTCTTAGAAAATAAATTCTTCAAAACTTAGGTGGCAGCAGCAGGAGACTACTATTGTGCAACAACAGTCTATGTCATTTTAATTCAGCAACAACCATTAGTGCTGCTGCTATAAGGAAGAATTGCTGAGTTTCTTTTACAACATGCTTCCTTGCATAGCATACCTTTATTGCTACGGAAGGGGCAGGTAATGCTGCTTTAAGACGCTGCTGTTTTATAAGAACATAAAATGACCAGAAAAATAGGCAAAGAATTCTACCCAGGATGCAAAGAGCAGGCAGAAGGTGATCTATGCTGCTTTAAACCCCACACTGGAGCTGCAGGAAACAGCAAGGGTGAGGTCAAAACAGTTTGTGGCACAAAGGCATCTACCCCTCCTTAACAGGGGAAGTCTTCACTTCAGTGACTCTCCACACTTCTGACATGCACACAAGCAGCAGGATGCTGCAGGAGCTGCTGTCTGTGATCCCTTAACATCCAAGCTGTGCCAGCATACTTGGCTAAGCATCTAAAGAAAGCATATGGTGCACCTTGAATGTACGGTAACAACGTAAGTGTAGCACTACCTGTACTACCCAGACACAGATGTTTCTCCAATGCATTCCCACAGTTCTCTTACTCGTGTCCAGCCCTAATAACTACTGATGTTTCTACTCATTCCTTATTCAGACTATTCATGTTGTTCTTAAAGCTGTGCCAGCATACTTGGCTAAGCATCTAAAGAAAGCATATGGTGCACCTTGAATGTACGGTAACAACGTAAGTGTAGCACTACCTGTACTACCCAGACACAGATGTTTCTCCAATGCATTCCCACAGTTCTCTTACTCGTGTCCAGCCCTAATAACTACTGATGTTTCTACTCATTCCTTATTCAGAAGTCATTTCTGCAATGAGGAGAAAACCAGTCAGCATTCCACCTTTTGCTAACGTATAGGTGGTCCAGATTTTCTCCACAGCTTGCTGTGAGGAAACCACAAACATAATAATGCTACCAACACAATTTCAGTATCCCACCCTGTGGGTGCCAATTTTTATTTCAGGCATATAGTTACGTCTTGAAACTGTAGATCATCAGTGATGCTGACTGCTCATAGACTTTCAGCAATGATAATTCACTGGTCAATATCATAATACCAAAACAATGTGTAATAAATCTGGGAGACACTAGATTCCAGTTACATCCTTCTAGTGACTGACATGTTCTCCATCTTCTAAAGTTGGTGCTAATTCTTATTCTTTGTGTTAAGCAGAAGATATGCTTTTTATCCAGGTAGGCACTCTGGAACCACTATAGATTACTTCAAATCTAGAAGATGATGTTCCCCCTTCTCTGTGTAGTTCCATGTACAGACAATTTTAACATGGAGTCCTGGCTTCAGCCATTCCCAGAAAAACCCATCTCACAGTATTGACTCAGATCAAGTACCTTTATAAGGTTCAGCCTCGCAGGGTGTTCCCCGCAGTGGCATAGAGCTTCTACTGCTTCTGCTATCTCTAAACAAAGGAATGCTTTATTGCTGCTCACTGGGCCTGAGAGGAGTGGATAACACAGCTGCAGTGGAATGCCAATATACTATTGGCATTGCAATCTCTCTGATGCAAAGAGAAAAATCATGAAACTTAAACCTCAAGTCAGTGTTTTGCAAACAGAAGTAATAACAGACTTGCTATTTAGATGCATTTCACACATGCCAACCTCACATTGCCTTCCTAACACTCCTTTCCTAAAAGCTTCATCAACATGGAAAAGTTGAACACTGAAAGAGGAAGAAAGCACCTAAGCTCCCTTATATCCATCGATTGTGCTACAGCCTTTATTTACAAGATTATACATGTAAAGATACCGTTGGGGTTTATTTACATGACAGCCACAGCACGATCTGCTAGCAAAGCAGCCTATCCTATGCACTTTCTAGTCAAACTAACAACTAGGTCCTGAATTAACTATGACAAAAGGATACAAGACCACAGTTACCATTGTTAGTTTAATGTAAAGCTCTCTAGAAAGCACATCCACCTTGCCAAATCATGTGTGGTAAATATTGTATTTGCTCTGATGAAATTAGGATTTTATCCTTGACAGTGAGCCAAAATGGAAGTCAGAAATAAAGAAAATCTCACAAATGCTTCTGCAGTGTTTTCCATTTTCAAACAATAACATGGAAGACAGTATCGGGAAGAACAAATGAAAACTAAAGCTCCCAAATTATAAGACAGATGCCAACAACAGTCTGGTGCAGGAAAGAAAAGCAAGCAAACCACTTTTTGAACTGATAGCCTGTAGATTAAAACACCCAAAAGATTATACATTTTACACAGCCTTTGTCATATCTAGTTTTATAGACACTGTGCAGAACTATTGCCTCTGTAGTCATTTTAGAGGTATTAAAATCCTTTACCCTCATACTTTTTATATTTAAATGTATTCTTCATGTAACCTACCATAGAAAATTAAAGAATCCAGGCTATCACCATTTACCTTATTTTTCATTTACAAACACCAGATAAATCATATAGATTTGCAATTCACAAATCTTTGGCCTTTTCCACGTGTGAAAATTCACAGGGACATTTGAGAATAATGTCTAAGTACCTCCACATCTCTCTACATGTTAATAAGCAGTTCAACATAACAACAATACAATGCTGGTTTACCAAGCATATAATTTAAACAAAATTTCCAAGAATGTGTTAAAGTAAATATTTATCTCTCTAATCAATAAAATTGGAGTCATAAGTTCTTTGTGCTTTATATGAAATAACTGGTAGTTTCTATTCAGACAGATAATGCCAATTTGGATGTTACGTTCCAGAAAAAGGGGTCATGTTACATTTCAATAATTAGATTACTAGAGTAAGGGAAACAAAATATTTTGATCACATCTCATCCAGCAAGTATATCAGATCTCATCCTGAAAAAGCGACAAGTCAAAGCTCCAGCAGAATCATATTGCACTGCTCAGGGATATTAGAGAGGCAGCTTCCATTACAAATTTCTGCCATCGCCTAATGAGGCACTAGGCTCTGGGACACACTTGCCTCTCTCAGAATACCTACTTACGTCTTTGGCACTTCAAAATGAGGCTGCGTAACAGGAGATTGGGCCCTTGGGAGCAAGCACACAATTTTGAGAGTCCAGCTGAGACCTCCTGCTTTCTTGTAATGGAGCAGACAGGCAGAGCAGGGATGAACTTGGGAAAGATTCTTAAAAAGGGGGTACCATAATGGAGACAGATGCACCACTCAACTCTATCCCAAGTTGGGTAAAATGTCTCAGTTACTAAGAACTCAGTTACTAAGAACTTCCTTATTGCTTATAAGCTGGAGTTTGTGGAGGTGAGTAATGATGAGTATGACATACATAATGGTGAACATCTGATGCAACTGAGGCTGTGCTGCCCTGCTCTCAACTACAACACAGAAGATATTTTTTACTGCAAGCCTTTTCTAATACTTCATATTAAAAAGAAATTCCATGCTGAAGAAGGGAATCAAAAGCTCAGCCTTAACCTTGAAGTAGCTACGTCATCTGAAGCAGGTGACAGATTGGCTCACTGGATTACACATACAGTCTCATAACCCCAAAAAAGATTTGATGACATGTCCTAAAGAGAGACTTCCAGTTTATAATGACTCATGTAGTAGCTGCGTTCTCAGAAATTAAGTGATAAGGCTATTTTACCAAAGTGGGGTATAAGCTAAGATGAAACATCCAAGAGAATGATCCTATTATGGCCTGGCAGCTAGGGAACTGCAAGAAAAGAAACAAGTGGTTTATACATCTGAGTCACCATCTACTGAAGTGAATTATTTGAATGCGAAGGCTGTGAGCTTCTATTAACGAATATGAGAGAAATGTTCCTAATATTAGTCCATAAATACAGGTAAGGCAAAAACTGGCTGTAGAAAAACAAGCAATAACCAGAAATAAAATTTTGGTATTAAATACAGAGCTGAAATGGAAAAGAATAGTTTCAAAGACAGTAATGAAGATGGTTCACACAGTGCATTTACCCTTGCTTGGTTCATCTTTATGAGTATGTTGGAAGAGTAAAGGGTTGCAGCTAAGAAATTCCATGACTGAGATATTTTAGTGGTCACTTTCACCTGTTAGACAAAAAAAGAAAAACTTTGTCTGTCACAGGATTTTTCCGTCAATTAGATAATCATAGTTCAGAGTTTGTAGTTTTTTGTAGTCAATCCAGGCTGGTCTCACTCGCATGTGAAGTCTGTATTGAATGCTGGTGATTTGGAAGGCCTCAATTCATTAATTTGGGGCAGCTATTAAAGAAGTGCAAGCACAGGCAGATGATTGCTGTTCGGCATTTAAGTGCTTTGCTAAATTGAGCCTGCATAACAAAAGACAGTCACTTTTCAATCCAGCTCTGCTCAGTAGAACACACAAATATATTTAAATTATATTGGAATTTAAATGCATGCTTATAAAGTTTAACATATTCCTACAAGTTTTGCTGAACAGGGACTTCATGGAAAGATTCTGAAAAGTCCAATTTATTCACAGTTGCAGCTATAAAATTAAGAAATGTTAATAGTTATCTCACCCTCTCAACTCTTGCTGTAGCAAGTTATTGACTTTTACCTTGCTTAGTGATAGCAAAGCAGCTGGCATAGGTGCCAAAGTTGGACCCAGCAATGGTGACAATCACTTAAAAAATGCAATAAATATTTGGCACCAGATATCAACAAGGTTAACCACTTAACAATTAAAGCTACACATTCGTTTTTTACAGTCAACTGTAATTTTGAAGCAGATGAGACACAGAAACATTTCTTTGCGGGGGGCACAGTCTTTTAAGAACTTGCATATCATCATTCAAGTGCTGTTAGCAAAGCTTTGGGGATACCATTATCACAGTTATGCTCAACCATAGGGTCCAGGCATGCCATGATCTTCCCCCGCCTCCTCCCCGCCCCCCACCTGGTTTGAACCCATTCAGGCCTTCTACAAGGAAATAAATTAATGTGTGAGAAACGGGTCAACAACAGGAAATGAATGGCATGGCATAAGTCAAAACATTAAAAAAGCATGGTGGAAGGAGGAAGCGCTGAAAGGTGTCTCCCCACAGCAGAAAGACCTGCTTGTCATCAAGGTTTCTTCCAGCTGAGCTACTTCACCTTGAAGCAGTCAACATTTCTGGGCTGTATCATTCATTTCTCCGCAAGAGAGACACTTCTTCAATAAAAAGCAAAAATCCAGGCTCTATACATTCATGTCTCATCTTCATCATTTGAATTCCAACTCATCTTTACTTTGCAATAAATAACACATCGCTGTGCATCCACAGACTAGTTACTAGTAGCTATGAATTTTAACAGCTTACCTTACTGTCTTTTAAGACATTTGGTCTGTTAGGGGGGACAACTACAAGGGGGTGAAGAGATATTGAAAATGGGTGCACATACATCAGTTAGGTCAACACTTTACCATCATGAGTTCTATATTATTTCATCTCTAGAAGTCTCTGTGCAGCTATCATAAGAGATAAGATGATAAAAATGCACTTAGTGTTTCGTCTTTTTTTCAACAATTCCACTTACCCAGCCGTTATAAAATCAGCCTATTCCACACTGTAGCTTGAAGCCCCTAAACACACGCATTTCAGTCACAGAGCAGAGATGTAGTAATCATACTATGCTCGAGCATATTTTGAGAAAAGTGACACTGGGACAGCAGTTTTAATTGCCTTGAGCTGGTGAGAATCAGACATAGCCAAACACTGTCACAGTGTAAATGAAAGTGTAATGGGTAGCTGAGATAAACAGAAGCACAAACAACTCAGCTGCAAATGACCAAAAATCTGTTCACCAGGCAGTCTTGTGAAATAATTGAGCACTTCTGTGCATTATATTTCTGCTTGGACTATTAGCAATCATGTGTAGCACCCATTATCAGGATTTACAAACCTGATCTCTCAGGTACTGTGGGTGACAACGTGCCCCGACAAAACAAAAGACTGTCTAAACTAGATTCCATCTCTCTTTTTCAGGTTGCTCCAGCTTGTTCCAGACCTCCCTCCCCGCGTTTCACCCTGACTGGAAATCCTTAGCTTTGACAAGAGTTTTACATTTATTAATAACAACACTACTTACCCAGAGTGCAAACCACAGCGATGAATTCTGGACTCCGCACGACCATTCCTGTATTGCTGCTGCTGCTGCAGCCATCCATAATTGGCCTGTCTGCAGGGGGGACCATGGCTTCCCTCTCAAATGATTTTCCTACAAAGTCTCAGCTCTTGCTAATCGCTCCTGACAACTTCCAGCACTCCAAGATTCTTATTTCCTCTTCCTAGCAGGAATTGGAAAATACACGTTTCTGCTTCTTAACATACTATCAAGCATTTCAAGCACGGGTCACCAGTTCAAACACTAGTTTCTCTTTCAGGCAGCTTCTGTCCTGCCACAGCCCCCCATGCCGGCAGCCCCCTCAAACATTCCCTGTAACCATACTATTCTGAAACAGCTATGGCTCCCAGCTACCCTCTGCTCTGAACACTAATCTAAATCCAAGGAGATTATTAATCTCAAAGTTAACCCTTTCACTGATTCAATCCTGTGTAAATTTAAACTTGAAAGAAATATACTCTAGCAAGTTTAAACACCTGTAGTGCCAGGACAACATTGTCTTCCATGGCAGCAGTGAGTTTGGCCTGTGACGCAGTGAAGCACATATCCATAGTCTCATATTAAGGATTTCACTGTGAAGAAGATTGCTCATGTATCACAAAATTATCTTTATAGTACAATTTAATATCTCCCCAGTGGCAATGAATCCAAATATTCAAATCATTCTTAGAACAAACATTTTAAAAATAATATCTTTTTACTACAGCTAGTTATTTACATGACCTCCATCACCATAGCATTAGACTATGTAGTCCCTGAAGAACTAATTCTAAAACTTCTTTCTGGCTCAACATGCTATGCCTTATGGATTGGCAATTTAGGAAAACACTGAAGATTAACCAAGAAAAGAGTACCAGACCTGGAGCTCGTACCTGCCATCTCAGTGGAGGTTCAGAATCTGTTATTTAGAAGCCTTAACAAACAAAACAAACCCAAACTATCAAACCAGTCGATACTTCGGTGGGCACTAAGTCCAACCTGACGGCATGCTCTGACAAACAGAGTAGGCCACTGCGTGCACAGATTCCTGGTACTGGTGGGCTACCTAATGTTTTACCTCTGCACATTACTACCCACCACCATATACTTGGATATGCACATGTCGTCTCCTTAAAAAGGAGTCATTCCCCCATGTTTGGATGTGTGTCCATCCAAGAAGGAGCCCCATCACACAACCTGACATACATACCCAACATATAGGACATTCATATGAGAGGAGATGCTGACATTTCAGTACCAAAGAGATGCCACGCAGCCACTTGAGGAATCTCCAAGCAGCCTCAAGGCAAGAGGGTAGCAGAGAGCAAGAGAGCCATACCCATTTAAAGACAGAGAAGGTGGGCAACCCTGATTTAAGCTACATTTAATAAAAATGTATTACAGTAAAGACCTGATAAATTAAGAAAATGAATAGAACATAGCTGCAATTCATTACTTATCATTTTTATCAGTCCTCTCATTCTAAATGTGTAAGTTATTATACTTGCTTGAATAAAACTGCTTAATAAAGCTGTATATCAAGTGCAGTGTCTAAGATGGCCACCTGCTCAGTTAAAACTCGAGCATTGATACATTAATTAATTATTCGCCCATAGAGGTATATACAGACTTTTTTCAGCTGTAATACTTTGGATTAAATGGCTTTCAACTACTACTTGTAACGACAGGATATGATCAAAAGGTGGCAGCAGAATTGTCAAGTATTCCTCCCCACACACTTACTTGCTTCATTTTAAAAGCAGACACAATTTTCTCAACATCCCTAATAAAGGAACAATTCTCAAGCCTCATTGCAATGTAGATTTTAACAGGAAATGAAAAAAAAAGTTTAGTGCGCAGAGAAACACACGTTAGTATGTATGCTGCGCTATGTGGCCAAGCATGCCATGGAAGAAAGGTTCGTTAACTTGGTTGTGTTTATACTTTCAGTTTTTCTGGGATCAGCTCACTACAGAGCCACCACCACTAGCTAATTTAAACAATTTAAACTGACAGAATATCTTACAGCAATTTCATGTTGTACCATGACACGTGTACAAGCATTAGCATCACAGCCAGAATGTTACGACTGAAACATAAAAAGGAGCACAGGAATAAATCACTAATTTTGAGAATGTTCTTGTTTTTGACTACAAAGACATAATTCTAGGAGGATGCTTATGTTCCAGTCAACAAAAAGTTAGCATTTAAAGAGAAACATTCAGCACACAAATGCATGAATCAACAAAAGATTGCACGAGGTGTTTTGTTTGCTACTGTCATTCTCTGCTTGTGACCAATAACGGAAGCTGGCAAAGCTCCAGCAGCTGTGTTTAAGTGTCTGCAATATCGCACAGATGCCCAGTAACATTCTGGACAGCACTTGTACCATACAAAGCATGCAGGAAACCATGGACAAGCCAACGGGTAGAAAAATAAAGGCCATGTCAATAGCAGCACATTTGAAAATTAAATACTTGGATGTTTAAATCTTAACTCATCCCCTTTCTGCATATGCAAAACGGTGAAATCCTCATTGCTTGTTTCTTCCATGATATTTAAGCAATATTAAGAGAACAGAAGGCAGGACACAGTATTGATGAGCAGCTCTTCTATACTTTGTTTTCTCCGCATCACTGGCCTCTGACTTACTGCACACAGAAGGGATAATCAGCAAATTTGTGCATGGGTTCATCAGCAGCAGTCACATTGGTACCCCCAGCACTACATTCACTTTCAGCAAGGTAAAAGAGAGGTAAAATGGAGCTCCTCCTAACCTCCCCACTGGGTTACTGAGCACGTGCACCGAGGGCTACATGGGCAAAGCTGGACATTCCTTGAATCTGCAGCTCCAGAGCAGGGGGAACCACTGTTCTCAGTCAGTCCTTTGGCACACCTAGCAACGGTTGTGGAGGACACTCTCTGATTGGAATGCAGCATTGGCAAACATTCTTCCAGGGGTAGGAAAGGAGATAGTAGCACTGTCTGGGACATGCAGAGAATGTAAAAGCACAAGTATTTTGAAATAAATAAGTAGATCAAGCCTAAGCCACTTCTGTCAAGATGATAAAACACAAATCTTTATGCATTCTGTAGTGGATTTTAAGGCCTTACACCAAAAAAATAATGTGCTAGGACAGTCACAGATCATTCAACATTTGTTAATGCAGTTTAAATACAGTGTCTTATTTTCAGAGGAAAATAATAGCATTTAGGTTGATGTTTTCCATGATAAAAGCAGTAGCACTACCGTGAAAGATATAAGATGTAATAAATTACGTAACTCCATTTTCAGTTAATTACATTGTAATTCGAACCATCATTCTTTGCTCCCCCCCAACCCTCCACTGAACCTTCAGCCAACCCTGAAAATGGCTTTGCAGAATAGATTGAAACCAACGTGGGAAGGTGTATCACATTTAGGAATGAAGTCCTTTATGATGAAATGATACACTTCTCATAAGATTTGATGTCACACTGACACCCTGGAACAGAACTCCCTAAGTTGCTGAACAATGACACATCCGTCCCTTCAATGTAGGAACGACAGTTTTGTAACTCATTTATGACTTCACATGTCTCAAGTGAGAAAAAACACAAAGGATAAACATAAGCTACAATGTAACAGACTATTACACTAATGACAAAGAACGTTAACACTAATACTTTGCGTTTTAAAATAGAAATACAAAACTAGTTAAAATTATAACACAGCTCATATATTGCACTCTTTTGCTGATAATTTTGGGGTCATAACCTGTCATTCCAAAGCACCCGAGTTACTGGTGATCACTGACATAAACGTTACCATCTAGAAATAGAATGTTTGCATACTGCACAAATCCCCATGACCTGGGGCTTTTACTGCTGGCATCCTTTGCATTCACCATTATCGCGCTGCTGCTGTGATCCTTTGCACACAGTTATCTCCATAGGACCTGCTGTAATGGAGATGAGGGAACATGAAATAGCAGCAGAACAGGAAAAGGCCCTTTAGCCCAAGGTACTCACTTTCCAAATACTTATCTCAGCACATACACTGAGAAAGTGAACTCCTTTTTGAACTGAAAGTCTGGTTGCTGTAGGAACACAATATATGTAAGACAAAACACACCTATTTTAAGAAGGGTCGAAAGGAGGACCCTAGGAACTACCAACCTGTCAGCTTCACATCTGTGCCTCAGAAGATCATGGAACAGATCCTCCTGGAGGCTATGCTGAGGTACAGAGGGGACAGAGAGGTGATTCAAGACAGTCAGTGTGGCTTCACCAAAGACAAGTCCTGCTTGACCAACACAGTTGCTTTCTATGACAAAGTGACTACATCAGTGGACAGAAGAAGAGCTGTGGATATCATTTATGTCAATATGAATTTGATAGGGAGACTGCGTGGTGGATAACAAATGGGTTGGATGGTCACATCCAGAGGGCAGTGGTCAATGGCTTGATATCCAGATGGAGATCGGTGACAAGTGACGTTCCTCAAGGGTCCATACTGGGACCAGTGCTGTTTAGTATTTTCATCAGCGACATAGTGGGATTGAGTGCAAGTCTGAGATGAAACCAAGCTGAGTGGAGCAGCTGACATCTGAGGAACAAGATGTCATCTAGAGGGACCTGGACAAGCTGGAGAATTGGGTCCATGTGAATCTCATGAGGTTCAATAAGATCAAGGGCAGGGTCCTGCACCTGGCTCAGGGCAATACTCAGTATCAATACAGGCTGGGGATGATGTAACTGAGAGCAGCTCTGTGGAGAAGGACTTGGGGGTATCAGTGGATGAAAGGCTGGACATGAGCTAGCAATGTGCACTCACAGCCCAGAAAGCCATTGTATCTCGGGTTGCATCAAAAGAAGCATGGCCAGCAGGTAGAGGTAGGTGATCCTGCCCCTCTGCTCTGGTGAGACCTCACCTGGATTCCTGTCTCCAGCTCTGGAGTCCTCAGCGCAAGAAGGACAGAGGTAGGTGATCCTGCCCCTCTGCTCTGGTGAGACCTCACCTGGATTCCTGTCTCCAGCTCTGGAGTCCTCAGCGCAAGAAGGACATGGACATGTTGTGGCAGGTCTAGAGGAAGCCACAAAAATGATCAGAGGAATGGAGCACCTCTGTTGTGAGGATAGGCTGAGAGATTTGGGGTTGTTCAGTCTGGAGAACGAAGGCCTATTTTGTCAGGAGAAAGGATAATGGTTTTAAACTGAAAGGGGAGATTTAGAGTAGTAATAAAGAAGAAAATTTTTACAGTGAGGGTGGTGAAACACTGGCACAGTTTATCCAGAGAGGTGGTAGAAGCCCCATCCCTGGAAACATTTGAGGTGAGGTCAGGTCAGACAGGGCTCTGGGCAACTTGATCTAGTCAAAGATGTCCTTACTTACTGCAGGGGAGTTGAACTAGATGAGCTTTGACCTATTTTGTCAGGAGAAAGGATAATGGTTTTAAACTGAAAGGGGAGATTTAGAGTAGTAATAAAAAAGAAAATTTTTACAGTGAGGGTGGTGAAACACTGGCACAGTTTATCCAGAGAGGTGGTAGAAGCCCCATCCCTGGAAACATTTGAGGTCAGGTCAGACGGGGCTCTGGGCAACTTGATCTAGTCAAAGATGTCCTTACTTACTGCAGGGGAGTTGAACTAGATGAGCTTTGAAAGTCCCTTCCAACCCAAAGCATTCTGTGATGCTATGATGATAACAAAACCCATTCGCAGTGAAGTCAGTTAACAGCACAGACAGGGTTCCTCTCAGACAGCTGAATTTGAGAGGAAAAAGACTGTCCTTAAAACAACTCAATTAAAATAATTCAGCAGGCCAACTTCAGCCCTCCTTAACCACAGGGTATTGTAATTTCACTGAAATTAAGAGAATTATCATGCATCATTATTTTGCATGAGTGCCAAGGGCAGTAGAATTTAGCTTGGTACATCACTTACAGTGTCTTTAAACTACCATACAATAGACACAGCTCCCTGAAAATTATTCATTCAATAGTTAAGTTCCATACAACACTGTATATTTTGTGCCTTTTTCTACATACAGTGCATACCGGTTTATAGAATAAGGAAAACTAGCAATGTTTTGTGGATGGCCTGATAGGGATTGAAAAAAAAAAAAGACATTCAGATGATCTCCTTTGATTTGAATAGGCAGAATTAGAATGTATACATCAGGGAGAAGTTCATTCAAACAGGAAATGTGTAAAAGCCAAAACTGAAGTGACAAACCTAAACCAGTTATTTCAGAGTGTCTACAGAGAAAGATGATGGGACAGACACAAATCTGATTCACAGCAAGGAGCAGCTTCTAGCTGTACAGTAGCAGATAAGAGTGGAGATGAGGGATGGCAACCCTTCCTAGAGCTGTGGTGACTAAGAAAAAATATGTACTAGAGACTAGACAGATAATATATAGCTAGTGATATGATCCAGAACAGTATATCAGTATTTATACTGGTAAACTCAAATACTATGCAGCCTGCATGTCCGCATTGAAACCTGGAAAGGATTTATTGGTATTTATGTTAATCGAATACTTAAAATCCAATATATTTTTGAATTATTATATATTTAAAATAACAAGCCACTGTTCTCTCATTCTTTGTTTATGCTGTAACCAACAGCTGTGGTAACATTTGCAGTTATTTGATGCATCCACAAACCATAGTCTCTAGGAACACAACACATTAAAAGTGAAAATAAATAAATAAATGAATTCAATTAACAAATGATACCAGCCACACTCAATAGAAGAAAAATATTTGATGTAACACATCACAGGAAAATTGTCCGATCAAAATCATGTACTCTGCACAGTGCGCAGATTTTAGCAGGTCACCAAAAGGTGAGCAATGTACATACAGATTTTACCAAAAATGCTCAGCCTTCTCAGGCATCTACATCTACAGGTAGCCCAACTCCACCCTAGTCACTGTTCTTAGAGTTTTGTCTTCACTGGCTCCAGCCTTCGGGGCAGTTAAGTCAAATGGAAACACAGAAATGAGACTTCAGTGGATTTTATTCCATTTGAATACAGCAGTAAGGAAGCACCTCAATCAGTTTCCATCATTGCAATGGTACAGGAAGAAAGCCTTGGCTTCTACTTACCGATATCCTAAAACACTGATGCCATTCTCATACTGGTGCCCAAAGGCAGCACCTGGAATACTCCTCCTCCCACCTCCCCATCAAGCCCCATTGGTTTTAAGAGAAGCTAGAGTTCAGTAACTCTTAAAATCAGTGCACCTCCTAGGCTGTGTGCTAGTACCTTGTGAGCCTAATCTTACACAGTCAAACAGGATTACACAAGTAACATCTCTAAAATTTAATATAGAGTTTACTCCAGACTGAAACACACATTCAGACTACTAACTTACAGCTCAAAGCAAGGACCCGCTGTGCTCTACACAAGCTGTAAACTCCAACACTCAAAAGATAATCCTAAACAGACCCCATTATGGTAAACCCCAGCAAACGGTGAAAATCTGTGATTAATGATCACTGTCAATTTAGCACCTCACACGAGCGATTCCAGAGAGTTGAAGTCTTGACATTTTCAGAGTTATCAAAATCAATTTAATTAGTTGCAAAATGGTTATTCTTAGTGTAATGACCTAACTAATGTCTAACTGTTCCTAAAGTACCCAAGGAAACCAGAATTTAAGAGCATTCAAAAGGACTCACCTGCTCAGAGACTGATGTGTTCTGTGAAGTGGAGGATATGACATAGATATGGTGCAAGCTAAAAGACTATCAAGGATTACAAAAGGACACATGGTCCTAATGTTTCACAATAATCATGCACCCAGAAACAGTTATCACAGCAATTACCATACATGCACGATTGATGCAGACTTCTCCAGGTTTTTAAATTATTCTCTAAACGATCGTGCCATGGCAATTCCAGAAAATGCCTGGTCTTTTTCCCTTTTTTAAGGTCCAAAAAGAATGGGCTGGGGACAAAAAAATCCCCACAATGCGATCAGTTCTTTAAATACATAATGCAGGACACAGGAATTATTCAGGGTTTTAATGAGACTTACTGCAGAAAGCAACAACAACCTTGAGGGAAAACCTCACCAATTAGGAGACCTTTTATCCTGCCTTATGTTTAACTTCAAACCTTTGCATACCTGCAGTCTACAAGAAAAAATATTCTTTACATAACAGGTTTCAAAGATTGCCTAACAATCAATATTTGGGAAGAGCCACATGAGAAATTTCCCTTGTGATTTCGCAATGACTCCGATTCCCCAAGGTCTGTGTTACTGACACTGCTGCAAATGTAGTGCAAGCAATGAAAAATGGAAGCTGCGCGTACTGTGCTTTCCCCGCTGCCTTTACTCAAGTCATAACTCACTCTTGCATATACTGTAATTTAACCTGTGGAGATCCCAGAGGGTGCTGTATAAACACTGTGTGAAAACTTAACCCGATCATTAAAACAGTGCAGCATATTTTGCAGATTACTGAATGTTTTCTAGTAGATCACTCAGCCGAACTTTCTTGCATTAAGCAAAGCTTCATCTTGATTCATAAATTAAGTTTTCATATTAGGCAATTCACCAGAGTACTTTGGCACCTAAAATGAGCCAGGAGCTGAAAAATGAAAGCCATGGTTGTCAAATTTCTGCAAGTTTTCTGACAGACCTTAATCTCTCCTTTAGCCTGTCCCTTAAGGCGCCATAAGTCACTTTGTAAAAAAAAAATATACCACTAGCAGTTATAAATATGGTGCTGGGCAGCTGCTAAAGTTACCCTTTGCAGAAAAACTCGATCTTTGGGTGAAGACTTTGCTCACTCTCGCAAAGATTCAGCTGAAGCCTGGCACACATTCAGGTCTGATACCCACCACTCAAATTGTTAGCAGGTATTAGCTGTCACATTACATTAGCCCCTCATCACGCTATCTTGCATCATGCCAGCAAATAATGTGATTTAATGAAACATGACATATGTGATGTGACATGATGTAATGTGACCGCTACCATTTAAAGGGGAACGCACCTATTTTCAAATCAGATGTCCATTATCAATTAAAGCTGCTCTGGTGATGGTCAGATATTTCTATGTCAAGCCCAAGCAAAACTAACCGGCATGTGTTGCCTGCGCTACTGAACTGATGAGCTGGGAATCTGCCAGCTACCCAAATTATCCCTGGGTAATTTGACAGATCTGTAATATAAGCTCTGTGTATCAGTTCCATGTCGTATTTGCTCAGTACTACTGAAAGCATGTTTTTGCCATTTTTCTTCTTCATCCATCATAATTAAAATCACCTAAAATGCTGATTACCAAGCTGTAACTTCAGTTCTGCTATTATCAGCTGCTGTGCTTGGTACATGAAAGAAAAAGAGAACAAAGAATATTATTTTGTAGCTGCAGCAAGCAAACTGCTGAAAGCATTGCAAAAATGGTCATTTAACTGACCAGGTACAATGTGGAACTAATACGAAAGTTACTAAGAACAGCATATAACACGAGTAATAAAACCTTCTTGTATCCATTGCTGCACAACTATTTTTCCCCCTCAGTAGAGAAAAGACATTAAGTGCTTGATGCTTAAAACCAAAAAAGATTTGCATAGGTGCAATGAGATTGTCATAAATCTGTGGTAGGCAACAGGCTGTGTAATATATGCATAATTCAAAAGGAGAGAGCCTGCAGATGAGTTTAGCGAATAAGCGAAATTCAGACACCGTAGTGCAGCAGCTTTACAATGCATACGGAATGCATATTATCCTTATGCATATTGAAGTATTGATTCTTCATCATTCTATAGTTTAACCATTAATATTCATGCAAACCTCCGGGGTGGTCACTTTGCAAGAACGCAGAGAGCAACGGAGGCTCAGCCCTGTTTTGCGTCAGCACTTCAGTGCTGGAGAGAGCTCTCTGCACACCACAGTAACATGGCTTCCCGTGAGCGATACGTCTGCAGTTGCTGCTCAGTTGACTGCTTCTGATGATCTTGCTGCTCCTGCAAAAAAGGGTAAAGCTGCTGCCTCTAGATTTCCTGATGCAAAAATTGCACTTCAAGGCCGGATGGCAGTTTGAAGGTCACACACGCTGATGCCTTGCATGCCAGAGACAGGAAGCCTAATTTTAGCCCAGAAGAAACTAGAGTGCTGATTAGAAAAAATGAGATTCTATAATGCTTCAAAAGCTTTACAGGGGAAAATTATTCTTAGCACAAGACATCCCATCATACCTACAGGATGCAATTCTTCAAGGATGTCGAAAGAAAAGGTTTCCATAATAAGTGGTGGAAATGAATGAGAAGTAATGACACAATTGTCTAAAACAATGAAACTGTGGATATAATAAGATTATACAGTGATTCTTTACCTAGCCTCATAGGATAACAGGGAAATAAAGTAGCAAGCTACAGATTAAACACTTAAGTTTTATTTCCTGGCATAGCAGTTTCTATGAAAACCTGCAACATGAACAGAAGGCTATGCCACCTTTTCTTTCACAAAATACTCCCAGATCTAGTACGATGGCTCCCACATGGGTCTGTCTTAACAGAGAGCATAGTCTCCCCTGACTTGTCAGGCACAAGCAGACAGGCTGTGTGCTGTCTGCCCAGGATGTACTGCAACATGTCAGCGGTTGCTTCATGACTTGGAGCCCAGTAACTTAAAGGAGGTTGTTCCATAGACAGCACATTCCATCCATGATCACCCATCTTCCCTTATTTCTTTTCGTAGTCCATATTGTTCTTGCAGAACGCACTGTACTTGCTTTCAGGAAAAAACAAAAAACCAAAAAAGCCCCACACGGTCTCCCTGCACTTTTTTTTTTTTAAAACCGCGCTTAAGAGAAGGTAGTGGCCAGAAGAGAATGCTCACGACCAGATCCTTACAGATCACAGGCAACCACAGCTGAGAATCACCCTGGTATCTTCAGCTGGGTAAACTCCTGCAAGAGCTCTGCAGGGGTTTCATGGCTGCAGGGCCAGGTCTGCATTCACATGTGGCTACATCCAGTATATCGCTAACACAGAGCACGTGGGAAACAAGGAGCAAAGCTTTACTTTCCACATACTTGGTTTTAATAATAAAGCAGCTTTGGAAAAGCTTTTCTTGCCCCTCAGATTCGTTTGGAATTTTCATTTTCCTGTTTATAGTTACATATATTGCTTAGCATTCAGATAGTCTTCATCATGAATAACCTTCAGTTCTCAAATAGAATAATTTCTGAACTTCATAAAACACAGTTCCAAAGCAAGAACAACCAATTCATGAAAGATGCCACAAATATTACTACTAACACCTCCCCTATCCAAGACTCCAATTTTTCCTGCTGTCAAATCATAAGAATGTCAAGATCCAGGTTTAATTTTTGTACATATTTTTGAGCATATTTTTCCTAAAGCTTTTTAATATAAAAAAATAAACATGCCACAGAAGGACACAATAAAGCTAATGGAAGCAGTATCCCATTCAGAAGTTTTATTAAAATTACGGTATAGGCACCTGGCCCACCAGATACAGTAAAGTATGTATCTTCTGACAACGCATCGTTGGCATAAATTGCAGACTTTCTGCTCATTAATCTACAGTGCAGTTCTATAGCAACTTCACATGACAATTATGAACAAAAAAGTTGTACCACCTAAACATGCTTTTACTTCTTTCCATATAGAGTTCTTGTACACACATTGCAAACAAGCATAGCCGAACAGGCAAAGGGAATTCAGTGCAGAATAGTTTTGGGGTTATAGTGCCATATTTTGCACCTTCAGGCACAGTTTTGATTTGATTATAATGTTTTTTTTTACCACTGGGGAATTTCTGTTCCCATTCACATTTTAGAAGTTCATGTTAAGGTCAGAAATTTCATTTTGGGCTTAGACTCTCGATTCCAAGTCTGAAGTGCTTAATACTTCTTTTTAGCATACATAGTATACAATTCCTCAAATTCAAGTAATTCTGGAGAGCAGTTAAGAACATAAAAACAGCCAAACAGAGTGAGACCAAAGAACCTTATAGCACAGTATTTTGTCTAGAGCAGTGGCCATAAGTGGATAAGTAGGGAAAAGTATAAACCAGGACAGGTATAAATGGTATTTCCCCTAATATTCATCCAGGCTCCACTTATTTTCAACTTAGGGACTTCCTGAACCAGATGTTATCCGTGTGTTTAGCTAAAGTTCAGTGAATTTCTCCTCCATAAACTTGCCCAGTCTCCCCTCAGACCAATACAAAATTTTAGCATCCATCATTCTTTTGGCAAGAACAACTACCCACTACATGAAATCCACATCTTTTTATTTGTTTTGAATCTGGCTCCTACTACCTTCATTTGATTTCCCCGGCTCTTGGACAAGATACTGTGAGAAGAATGTGAACAACTGAGCCTTATCTGCCCTCTGTATGATTTTATAGACTACTATCACAGTCTCCATCGGTTCTCTCTTTCCCAGACTGAAAGATGCTCATTTATTTAATCATCCCAAATAAAGAAACTCTTCCATGCTTTGCTTATCTTTTTAGACCTTTCGTGGAGCCCTTTTGGGCTCTATTACAGCCTTCTGGAGATTTGGAAGCCTGTGAGTCTGCCAAAACTTTCTCATTGTTTAAGTGCTGGCACATCATGGATTTTCACATATTCATACATTCACTGTGATAATATTCTCCATTTTGTTATTTTTCCTTTACTAATTATTTCTAACATTTGATTTGCCCCCTAATTATTATTGAGCACTGAACTGACACCCTCAGAAACGTACCTACTCTAACTGAAATACCTTATTCTGGAATATCCAGCAAAAGATCAGAAGGCATCATCATAGCTACATGAACTTAGGATTTTTTTTTTTTCCCCTCTCACATGCATCACCTGATATTTACCTATACTGAATTTATCTGCTCTTGCAACTGTTAAGGTATTTGCCCCATATGTTCACAGAGGTCGCAACAGGGATTTATCACTTCATAAAAGTTATATCCTTATGGCGGCCCCACTGTACTACATCCCTCTTCCTCACGCTTCTGTATATGTCTAAGTAAAGCTGCTCACAAAATCTCATACATGCTTTTAACTGAATATTGAAATGAAGACACTTGGCAGAAATAGAATCAATTCTAGACATTCAGGCAGAATACTTAGTGGACTCTTGCCTGTCCACCACCCCCAAAAATCAGTCTTGTCTTTTGCTGCTAGCTCATAGTGTTGGTCACTCCCAGATCAGCAGGACTGGCATTCCCTAGTGCTTCTACATTTCAGTTCTCTTCAACCAGCTACAGGTCTGGTAGCCTGTTTGGCTGCTACAGAGCCAAGGGTGGTGGAAACTCTAGGAACTGAAGAAGAGTGCTGACAATTCTTTCCAAGGTTCATTTTTTTTATTTTAAGAAACAGTTTTAACAGGCTGAGCAGTTGTGCTGATGTTATTTATTAGTAGACAAACACAACTAACGAGTGTCGTGTTACTTTCTGCCTGCAGTTACAAGGAGATCCCAAGGTTTCGCTACGCAGAAGTTATTTCCTCTCTGAAAAAAGCTTGATTGTCTTCGAAAAGGAAAACAACGTAGGATTTTTAGCGAATGTAAATATTTAGGCTGTGGGGTGGGTTTTTTTTCCAACTTTGCTCCCAATTTGAGAAGAAAAATAGGCAAGGAAAACTTAAACTTTTGCAGAACTAAATTTTGCATAATCTCTACCATGCGTAATCTGTGCACTGACAGCGTGGAAAGAATACATTTGTTTAGACTCATGCTATCTTCACATGATTTTCTTCTTGAATTTCAAGCATTGATTTTAAAGATGTGCGTTATTTAATAAATCACATAATTAGGAGGATATCTAAAACCAAGTTTTTAATAACTTATTTATATGTCCATACTGGTAACTACTTCTTCAGAGAGAAAAGTTTATTATCCATACATACCTTTCAATTCCCTAATGAATTTTAATTGCCATACAAAGAATTTTACACTTGAATAAGCAGCTGCTTGATGGCTTCCCATTAAAAAAAAATTAAATCAACAATGCAAACATGGTTTAGATTCCCATATTAAAAGAAGGGGGGGTGGGGAGGAACCACACAAAAAAGTTCTAATTCTTAATTCTAATATTTCCAGAGCATATTTTAATTTAAAACTGCCTAGCATATTTGGTGCCCAGAAAGCTTAAGCTATTTTTGAATTTCAAAACATCTGTTTTCTTAGCAGCATCTATTTTCTGTTAGTATTTAAAAATATTCAAAATTATCTACTTTTTGAGTAAGATCCACAAGCAGAGCCACCCAGACTATCAAGCTTTTTTAGGATTCCTGTATAGATCTTTTTTCACAGGTCTGCCATATCTTGCTACCCTAATTCATCCAGATGATCTTTACTCTCACTGATTTAAAAGGGCAACTTGAATAATGAAGGTTTGTAGCACAGGTCCATTGCATTTCAAATTTCAGACCCTCAAAAAAAGGACAAAAATTTTTGGCAGCATCATTAAATTGTCTGTTGTTCTTAAAACAGAAAAGAAAGAATGCACTTCAGCTACTCTTTGACTACACAAAGATTGTTCTTATAGTACAGGAAAAAAATCTCAATAGTTTTATAAGAGAACAATTCCTGTGTGATTTTTTTTTTTAGAAAACAAAATATAATCATTTTAACCCACAGATTAAAGTGCCTTTTTCCTTCTATTATATAAATCCTACACCAGATTACAAGACAGAATCATTTCTCTGTCTCCATTATGACCTGAAATGAAACAGTTTTTATACTATATTGACAGAAATCTTCATCTCCAGGGGCCTGCATTTGCTCTTACTGAAGTTAATGCAAAAAAATCTAATTGGTTTCAATGACAGCAGGATGTAGTCTGAGGCTCCATTCACGGGCCTTTCTGGAGGAAACACAAAGAAAACATTTGTGACCATTATCCTCTCTCTATGACCATTTATCCTTTCTTTTTGTTTTAGCCCACATTTCAAAATTTTAATAGGTAGACATTATTGTCTGGGCTAGTAAGAAACTGCCATATGGGAGATGTATTTCTTGGGCACCTAAGAACAACTTTAAACTGCCAGCTCTCAGAGATTGCTGGCTGGCTAGACTCCTGCTCTGTTCCACAGTTATCAACTTTTATGTTGGATATTGGTCATTTTCTGGAAAGATGTACATAATTTTATTTGGAGTTTGCATTAAAAATACAGCTTTTTAATTTTTAAACACTTGAGCCTGAAGATGCAAAATATTAGTTTAACTGGGTTAGATTTTCATGGAAGTACTGAAAACAAATTCGTAAGGCCAAGCCATACTCTCCACATCCTGAACTCAAAGCTCTTACAACAATCTCCATTATTCCATCATGAAAAATAATTCTGCATGTCCCCACCCTTTCAGATAGGTACCTATGGAAAACTGTATGGACACACATGCTTGCACAGAAAACAAACAAGGGAAAG
>NW_010395050.1:97446-111990 GCF_000710305.1 Buceros rhinoceros silvestris
AAAGAGGCTTCACCATCACCTTTCTAAACCTTGGTGTTTTACAAAATCAGGGCCAAATCGTAGGC
Organism: Buceros rhinoceros silvestris; assembly: GCF_000710305.1. Taxonomy (NCBI): domain Eukaryota; kingdom Metazoa; phylum Chordata; class Aves; order Bucerotiformes; family Bucerotidae; genus Buceros; species Buceros rhinoceros. The sequence goes on from NW_010395050.1 coordinate 97,512, forward strand.
CTGCAGATTCTTGCCTTTGGTTGAAGCTGCAGACATTTAGTAATTCTCACATTCTGAAAAAGTCAGTTCTAAACAGCCTCTAAAATTCTCTGGGAATTTCTAAGGCATATGCACACAAGTTTGATTCCTAATTGTATTTAGTAACATTCAGACACATGGCAGCTTAAAGGCAAAGAGGAATATAAAATCTTCAGCTGCAAAATCCCAATAGTAAACATTTTTGCAAACACATGAGTCTAGAACTCTGCGTATGCTGAGCTCTTATTCCAAAAACATCTACCCCAGGCCGGGACAAAGCTGGAGCAGGAAAAAAGAGTATGCACATTACGTGGGAGGGAGAAACATGGAAAAGGCAATAGTGTTTTCAGTACAAGTAGTTCCATATAAAAATATCCTGCTTCTACTTTCATTTTTCTCCCCAGGGATGCTTTTCATTATTGTTTTTTTTCCAATATACTTGAAATAAAGTGAAAGTGAAAACTTACGAACAAATTTGGTGAAGAAAATGTTAGAAGGAAAGAATAATGGTCCATGGCCAAACAGGAATGGGAGAGCTTAGCCACTATCCCCAAATGGAACCACAGAAGAGGTCAGAATTCTCACTGCTCACATTCATATTGCAAATCCACATCTTCAGAAGTGGGAAAAAAATTGAAATTGATTCATTGTTTGCTAGTTTCCATATCCTCTAATCTTCTCAGCAATCAAATGGGAAACTAGTACAAGGTGACTATCTCAAGCATCTTTCTAAAAGAAGCTAACCGCAGAAAGGGATTTTCTGATTACTTTGTTCACTCAGACCAAGTGTTTCCACACTGCTAGAAAAAATATTTTCATAAGAGCAGCCCAGTTACAATCTAGTCACATACTAATAATACACAGCTCTTTTCTGAGCCATATTATTTACATTATGGATTTATTGTTGTCTTCTGTATATGTCGACATGAAATAATCTTTCATCTCTCTCTATGTTAAAGGAGTACAAGTGTCCTTTGCTCAGTAAATAATTCAAAGAGATATAAATATTTTAAGAACAATAAGCAGTATATTTTGGAGCAGCAGAAGAGAAGTGAAATTAGTTATTTGTAGCCGAGATCTTGATTGCAGCAGCGTAATTGTTTTTCAGTTTTCATTATATCACAGTGAACCAAATTTCTCCCTTTACTTTCAGACACTGAATATTTAGTTTCATCTGCAATAGTAATTTTTATGAAAAAAAAAAAGAACACAGCAGCATTCAAGCATGAACTTCCAATGCTTTCAAAATTCCTGTGCTAAACAAAAGGAAATCTACTTATAACAATTTGTTTGTCCTGCATACATGTTTTTTAAGTATGGTATAATAATCTTTTTCATAAATATTGTGTTTATGGGTTAGTAGATACAACCTCACAGAATACTTGAATATAATTAACTAGTGAGAAACTTTCAGTCAAAGGGAGCTTTTTTGCCTTTATCTGGCTGAAATAACAAAGATGAAAATTTTTTATTCTTTTTATATCCACATAGAAACTATAGTTAAAATGATAAATCAAAACTGACTTACAGTCAAAAGTAATAGACGTTTAGAAAGCTGAATAATGCGCAGACACAGCAAAAATTCATTTGGGAATCACTTATTGCTAGTTATTTTTCTATGATCTGAGGCTGGTGCAATGCAGATCTCCAAAATACAGAGTAACAGAGGCTATAAGGTCTGTCAAGAGCTCTGCATTAACATTGTCAGTCCATTCGCACGTCATCATCTTTCCCTTAAAAAATTAGCACAAAATTTTGTATCCCCTTCTCTTAGTGTTGGATAGGCCTGCTCTGAAACACATGAAAGATGCAAATCTTCAGCCTCTGTGCAGTAGTGAATTTAAGGCACAGCTGATCTAGTGTAAATTATAAAATACAAAGCATAAAAAGTTTCAGGAAAGGATATGAAGTTACAGATGGCTTTGGTTCATTGCTTGCAGAACAAACAATAACCCATCTCTGAGCAGTCAACCCCTGTCACACCCTCTCTTGTCTCTGTAAGGATATTTTATAATGGAGCATTTGGCCTCTGTTCTTCAACATCACTTTGACAGTTGCAAACTTCATGCTACATATAAGCGGATAAACCCACAGAAATCTACAACCTCAATTTAAATTGTGCTTCTAAAATACAAACAATGCAAAATCCAGATAAGTATCTGTATTTGAGCCAACGTTTTCTATAAAGATGTCTGCAAATACACTCATGTCACTATTTTTTCTTAGCTATTTATGCATACATTTAAAAAAAAAGCATGCCCATGCTTCAGCAAATTATAAGCAGGGACCCTATCCAACCCCCTTCACCACACTTCTCTGCACAATAAATACCAAGTTGAAATTCAGAGAACCTTTGCCTGATAAAAAAGAAACATTTTGAGGAGGTGAGATGACCAGGAGTATGGAATTTAGAGACTGACTTCGCTCTCTACAAAATGAAACATACTTTGGAAATCTTTGTCCATTTAAAACAAGGAGATTTTATAAGCTTTGGGTTAAGTCCTTTTCTCTTTGTCCTATTGTGCCATTTCTTACCTTTCTTCTGAATATGGCTTTTTAGCCTTTGGGTTTTTTTTTTTCTTCGTGTTTGTTTTAGAAGCTGAGAGTTATATAAAAACAAACTCTCTGAAGTCCAGTAGAAGTTTAGCAGCTGCCCTTGTGACCTTGATAAAGATCAAGGATAGACTTGACATAAAACCGTTAAAAGGCAGTAGCCACGGAAATTGGAAATATCCCATTAGAAGAGACAGATGAAATAATCCCTTCAGTCCTCAGAAATATCAGAGATATTGCTGATATCTTTGCCTACTCCCAAATATAAGCACCAGCTACCTCAGTACTACAGCTACCTTTTCAAACATGTTTCTAACCCTACAAGAAAGCAGATAGTAAATTGGTGATTACCAGATTCATCAGCTGGTTAAAATAAATTAAATATTGATGTAAGCATTTATCTAAATATCTAATGCACATTTTCTCATAGGCATTTTGGCATCCTTTATTTTCAAATTCAGAGCAAAGTATTAGAAAGTATCTAGCTAATATTCTTCCAGCCTGAGACATCTAAGACAAGAGATCTTTTCTCCTCATACAGCACCTTTAGGACCTCTGCATCTAGAGAGGATTGTACCCAGAAACCTGCAGGACTGGGTGGCTCTTAGATTTTGACCCAAATTTCCAGCTGAACTCCCTCTCCTATTAAGAGCACCATCTCTCTCTACCTTTTGATTTAGGCCAGACAAAATGTTTTGGATGAGCTTTGTTACGACCAGAGTAACAGATGAGGGCTGTTACTTCAAATACTGCACTGCGATATATGTAAGTTACTGTGGGAACTTTAAGAAATTATCATAACCAAGGATTTTGTTTAGATTATTTCATGAGGAAAAAACATGATAACAAGACATCCTAATTGACTGTATCCCACGGACTTTAAGTGTCAGAGCAATTTAGCCTTTAAAGCACTACATAAAATATTTTATCACATCTCTGCCTCAGTAACTTTAATAAACTACACAGCCTTCAGGGACCAGACTCCTTATAAATTAACTGCCTTCAACTTGCTGCACAAGGGTCTTTATCTCTTGTCAGCTTAATTATGTGTTTAATTTTATTTTTAACATTTTTTAAAAATGACCCACACCAAGAGAAGCCTAGATTGTTTAATTAAACAAATGAATATGGTTATATCTAGCACAATCAAAGCACTAATTTGTCATACTAATGTTTTATACAGAGCTGATAGTTCCATTCTAGTGCTAATACACTAGTTTAGTCTAAAGTTTATCAGCTCACCTTTCCAGCATAATTTAAAGTTTAACTTTGTTCCACCACCCTCTTACAACTAATTGGCTGTAGCTTCTCCCCAGTGTCTCAAGAGAAGCTAGAGTCTAGTAAGTTATTGAGCAATTACTAATGCATTATTGCTTATGTGTGTGTGTTCCAAATCTACACTCTTCTACAGACAGGCTCATATTGAGTGTCTGGGTAGTAAAACTCAGCTGCACAAGGCTTTCTCTTCACCAGTGAAATATCTATGTTAAATACAGGACTAAACCAAAAAAGCAGTAGATGTTAGAGATCTACAGCAAAACCTAGAAAGACAACCTTATCCTCTGACAGGTGAGATTATTCTCCTTTCTCTCCAAAACAATGTCTAGATGAGGGACCTCATCCAGGAATGATATCTCGAATCCTTCTGGATAAAAACAGGAACTGAAGTCAGGTCTCCCACACTCAGGCAAAATGGTCTAAACTACTGCACAGTAGCAGTGCAGGAGGAAGGACAACCACAGGTCTGCGTGTTTAGTACCCAAGTTCAGTATGGCTTCTCATATGCAAGGGTAAGACAGAAGGATAACACACTCCTGGGCACTGAGTTAGTTAGGTACTAAACCTTTAACTACAGCTGAATTTAAGTTACCAACACCCTTCACTTTTTGTAAAGAACTAAACAAGGGAGCTAATAGGATTTTGAGAAGAGACCCAAGATCAATGAAGAACTTCTGTGGTTGGGAGCTGCTTGGAAGGCACAGCTGTGATAGCACCCTGTGGATGAACCTGTGTTTCTGGAAGTTGTGTCTCCCATTGGGGGCTCTCCATCTTCCTACGTTCCTCACTAGCATTAAGCCCTTTTTACCACAAAATTGCTGCTGTTTGGATCTCATGACATTTTCAGCCAATGTTGTAATTTTTTTTCCACTGACTAACTCACAACCTCTGCACAACAAGATTGACAACAACAGTATGGTACATTCTCCTGCTTGAATATTATTATATCTTATTTTCCTCTTGCAGGAAACTCCTTAGAAGTCATAGTCTCATAACGTGGTAAAGGAAATTGGTTGTTTCACATGTATCAAAGGCCTGCACAACCTTCTTTCACCAGACATGTAACAGAGTCCACAGAAGCCACAACAGCAGGTGGGTATCCAGTAATACAATGAAGTAGGAATGAAGTAGTAATGTCCGTACTTGGCCATACAGTCTATCTGGCAAACAGGCTCACTGCTTCTAGAGTGGAGCAGTGAGCGTAGCTACCAGTAACAAAATCCTTCATGTCAGGGAAATGCCAACTATCACAATGTGTACCAGGGCTTTTTCTAAACATGGATTTGGAACTCAGGTCAGTGGAAATCAAATATCTATTTTTTGAAACCTTCAGCGCCAGGATAACACTGGGTAGTAGATGGGAAGAGTGCACAGTGACTTGAGTTTGATTGATAATGGCTGCACTGTGCATATGATATGCACAATAACTTCAGGAAGTGATAGAAAGCACCTGGGAAAAGTCCCCTTTGAAAGTCAAAGATGACAGAACCTTTACATACATGTGAAGATGGTAGTAGAAGAGCCATAATTTTAAAGAAAGCTACAATAAGTAAAAACCTGAAAAGTACAAAGGCAAGACCTTGTGTAATTATGGCTTGCTCAGCTAATATGTCTGTCTGATGGTTCCATTGTGATGACGCTACAATAGTTTAAAGTGACGTTCAACTGTCTATCTTTCTAGACAAAGTAAAGAACTTCCACTTTGTTTTATGGTTCCCCTCAGACCAATAACGGACGACCACCAGTTTTCCCAAATGCAATGCAGATGCTAATAAGTTATTAGCCAATAACTTTTTGCCACATGCAACCAAGTGTACCAGTTAGTACATGAAAATTAAAGACTTACAATTAATGAGAAAGTTTGAGAACGATTTGAGTCAGAATGCTTGTTTATATAAAAAACAGAATTTGGAATTTTCTTGCACATGTTATTTGGAATCCCATTGTTTCACGTTTTCCTCTGCTTTTGCCTTCATTTGAAGCCATTATGTTTTACTCATTATTCTCTATAGAAATTCATTATATTATAATGAAGCATGACAATTTCAAGGCAGAAATACAGAACAAACACTTCATGTTTTCAAGATTAAAACATCAAAATCTTGTATTAGTATAAGCAAACTGTGATACACATTGCAGGGGTAAAAGCACTGAACAGCAACAGACTGAACTATCAAATGAAAGAAAATAATTCAGAAGGTACTATGTCCATTTCTCCCTAGCTGCAAAACTAGCTGAATTAGAGGTATTATTGACAGCACCTTCCTTTCAAGTTTATTGAATCGTTACCCACTAAGAGTGGTTTTCAGTTGAAATTATGAAGTTAACAATTTAAGCTAAAACTTCCCATAATGAATGGCCAGAATCTGAGATGCTCTGAGACGAAGTCTGGCCAGATTACAAACTCTCATAAAATCACTGTTTGTCCATCTCTGCTCCAGTTTATTAGAACCTCAGCTAAACTCCCCTGAGATTCATGTTCTGATTTGTTGCAGAATCATTATACTTTCCTTTTAGGTTCGGTTGTTGATCTGCAAAATAAGCCAGATGCTTTTCTTCCCATGCCCCCAATTTCTCTCTTTCCACTGATGAAGCACTGTGGAGGAAGAAGCCTTCTGAAGGCAGAAGACAAGAGCTAGACCTGAGGAATTACAGGAAAGAGGAGGAAAGGGAAACAGACCAAATGGCCAAGAAACAGTTTAATGGTACGAGATTGTCCCTAATGGCCTGTGCACTCCACTGTGAAACAGAAGAACTGAGATTGCAGCTACACACCAGAATGGCTTTGCATTTTCAATCCCTGCAAACATTTATCTCAGAGATGGTTATTCAGATATCCCATAATCCCTGCCTCAGAAGTGCCCTGCTGCTAGCCAAATGAAAGTGCCTCTGATCTGCTTGTGAGCCATATAACAAATCAAAAGTCTGATATTATGCCTGTACGCAAAGGGTGTCCAAATCAAGACTGCCCAATATCCTTAACCTCGACTGTTTACATGGAGGTGATTGTGCTGACTTAATATCATTCCCTTTTATATATACAGTCCATTAGATAAGTAACTATTCCGTATCTACCAGGTAGGGGTGAAGCAATCCTCACCTACTGCAGCTGCTAAAAATTGGCATGTTATAAATTACATATTATAAATCACATTTGCTGTTTTTAATAAGAAGAATCAGATTCACACTCCACCTAAGAACACAATCGATTCAGGTAACATGCTATGCTATTGTTACTCACAGTGAAGGAATGGATTCCTTATGCAATAGTTAGAAGCTTTCAGAAGTGTGTCATGTATAGTCATCAGATAGTTTACTTAAATTCAGAACTCCATTCTAGGTCAGTACCAGTTAAATGTCCATTTTATTTCTTCTATGACTTTCCCATTTGCTGAAAGCTTGGGCAACAGCAAACCTTAGGTTAATCCTAACATTTTAATTAGCTCAGAGTTGACAGCTATTTGTACTTTCAGCAATAAATATTAGAGCCTATAATAAATAAATATCTACTGCAAAGTAGATTAGTCTATAATTCAGGAAAAGCTTGTTCATGTGTTTCATTTCTCTGTGAAAGACAGACACGTTCATGAGATTAAGCTTTAGCCTGGCAGAGAACCTATTTTTCCTAGCACATATTTCCTTCTGGTATCATAAATCATGTTTAGACCCTGACTTAACTGCCCTGCTGGTGGCAAGTAGTTAGCCAAAGAAGCAACTCATTTGCAGATAGAATACTCAGAGAAGTGGTCCCATTCTTGGACATGCTGGCTGGCTGATGAACTCATTTGGCATTCCTCAGTTCTTTTTTTGTCATATGTATTTGCTCCAATACTACTGCCTGTGGAGTTCCCTGTGTTTGCAAACAAATTAAGTTGCTTTCTTCATCTTTCACAACTCTCGCTAGTCTACCTCTCCATACTTCTGGAAGACCTGTATTACCAACGCTCTTGTTCATCTCAGGCTACAGTATATCACCTATGACTGAAAGGAAACTAGTATGCTCGCAGGCAAGGTCTTATTAAGCAGGTCTGTTGGAGGTTTTAGGAGGTTTTTTTTGTTTGTGAGGAAGCTGGCTCTTCACATAGAGAAATTGACCCTGGTGGTTCGACAGGGTCAAAGCAGATTTAGCCAGTGACGTAAAATTATGCACCAGTCATCATCCTTCAGTATATACTCCAGGGAATGAAAAAGAAACTAAAACCTCTTCCAGAGTACACGAATCTTCATGCTTACTGACTCTAGACACTACACAAAACCACCTGATTATTTTTACAATATTGTAAGACATCTGAAAAAATCATAATATTGAACTTCACAAATTCATTCACTGCTGTATGTTCAGATTTCAACCTCACGTGCTTTCACAAATAAAATAGGAATGTTCTTGCTGTTACAGATGCTGGAAATGACTGGATAATGCATTTCACAGCCATGCCAATGGTTATTTTCTTTCACTCATCATCTTTTGTTCACTGCCAGTTATTTCAGTTGGCAGATGCGATTTCACAACCCTCTGTAATTGTATCTGCTAGCATTGCATAGCCGAAAGTTCCTCCCAAGAGCATCTTTAGATATTTCTTATGTCCACTGCAGGTCTGTTTCCCATTAGTTATTTCCTTATAGAATAATTTCTTCAGTAAATGCCTCTTATCCAACTGTGGAAGGCAATCTTCTTATTAGCCTGTGATAGGAAATGGTACCACACATTCCCTTTTCAGCTTCTGGCTAGCCTGGCACAAAAATGAAGTGACTCTGCTCCTCAGTAAGAGCTAAACTAACCCCACTGCAGATGTTTCTGTATTTTCTCTTTCTATCATATTTATACATAGTCCTGCAGGGTTGACCACAGAGGAACAGCGTTTTACTACCAGAGGGTTAAAAGAAGCAGAACAAGGTAGAGTATGCTAGATTACTTTAGTAGTCAGTAAATGCAGATCTAGCTGTAAATTGATTTCAAAAATTTTTTACAATTCTCCAGGTGTTTTTACGGTGGGTAGAAATAAGTGATACATTATAGATGTTAGAAGAGATCCAGTAATTCATTCAAAATGATTTTTCTATGAGATATAGGCATTTTCACTCAAATATTTTCTTTTATTTTACTTTGACCTTATAAGCAATCAAACACTATCTAATCGATATTCCCCACGACTTAGTAAAAGTGTTTGTAATTCACTTCAGGCAATCCCTTGTATTAATTACAAAAAGTTTAGTTTCTGTAGCTAGAAATATTTTGAAAACCCATGCATATATACACACAGCAAGTGAGAGGAAATAATTGCTGTAAATACAGTAGGAAAACTGCTAAAATTTAGACTTTGATAAAAACTAATTTGATTTCTCAGCTCTCTTAGAATCATCACAAACACTAATCTACAGCTGGTAGTCTCAACTGTTCATTCACTCGTGTGTTATTCTAGATGGGTATAAAATTCTAAAACAAATGTGGAAATGCTGTTAAAATTGAAAGTTCAAAAAATACTGCTAAAACTCTGGGTTTTGAACATACAGTTAGGACCATGAGAAAGGATTTATTTATATTTGAATTAGAACCTATTTGTTAAATAAATGGCTTGCTGTAATCTGAATTCCAGTCTCCTGCTTTGTCCTGCTAACATATAATATACTAAGTTTTGCAGAAAGATAAACATTCATCTTCTACCCCAAATCTTTTATACTCATGCTGTATTATTTTCCACTTCACTTTCCTTAGCTGAATTTATGATCTTAAAAAACCCAAACAAGTTTTGATCTTTCTAAGGAATGACGAGGTGAGGTAGAAGAATAATATTTAGAATCATTGAAGAGAAATTTTATAATTGCTCATCCCATCCAGCTTCTTTTATCACACAGTTAAAGAACTAGTCTTAATTACAGAATTACATTCAGATGAGTTTTCAGATGTTTCCCTTCTTTATTTACTGCACCCACTGGGCAGGGGAAAGATTCTCTCCAGTAAAGTACTTACTAGATTCTCTAGTTGCTGTAGGACTCTTTTCCTCATTCCCAGAGCATCATTCAGGAACTAAACCTACAGAAACTCTGCACTTCTCATTAGAATAATTTGTAACTTAAATTATTCTCTAAATTAGAGGTGAAAGAAAAAAAAACCACAACGTAAACCACACAAAAACCTGCACAGAATCTGCCCAAGATGAATTATAACTAGACCAGATTAAAGGTATTTGAATTTTTCCTTAACCACTTTAAAATATATCCATCGTTCCTTGCAAAGTACATTTAAAAAAGAAAACATTGTCTATAAAATTATTTATAATCAAATTTAAGGGCACTAAAATATTAAAATTTAATAACTTTTCTTGAAAAAGATGGTAGGTTCTTCTTTATACTTGAAAATGTTCATTTAAAAAATCCTCCTCTCTTGCAAGAAAAATCATTTCATCAAGAAACATGACCTAGGTTTAACAATAAACCAGTCTTGTGATTTACGTCCCTTCATTCAGAGAACAACTACGTCATAATAAAACTAGCTGCCCACACCAGGGAAGTGGCTATACTGAACTTTACACAGCACAGGATATTGGGATGTCTCCTGTCAAGTCAATGGAAAGGATGGCTGGCATACAAGCTAACCACATCCAGTTTGGGACACACAGATATGCACCAACATCTGGAAAAGCTACACAGCAGTGACATTACAACAAAGACGAATAGTATAATTCACTTGTCAATCCTCCTGTCAGAGCTGTCAAGTGGCACCACGTACTTTGTTAATGCAAAACTCTTGATGTCCAACAGTTGGGTGCTGTCAAGCATTTTGATGAAATCTGAAGTCCTTAAGCAAGAAAGCCTAATAGGATGTGTATGAAAATCATGTGAAGTATTACTAGGGATGTGACAAATCGTACGATAGGAACAGCTTCAAAGCACAGCAGCATGCGCCAACCTGTGTCCTGATTACTGATTAACATTCAGAAACATTTCAGATAGAAGCCTGACTCTAGACAGGATTGGAAGTGAACTACGTTGTGCGAGAGGTACATTCGTTTTCCTAAGTGACTCTTCAGAGACTTCTGATAATTCCCAGAGGGACCTCCCTCTAATGATTTAACAAAGCGATCAAGGCACCTAGAATTCACGAGCAGCACGACACTGCCTCCCTTTCATGTTTGACATCCTAAGGACAAAGAAACTATAAAGGTTCACAACCATAACAAAACTGAGAGTTGTTAAAATACAGCACTGTAGTGGTAATGATGGCAGTTACAAAGGAAATAGCCTGAATTCAGCAAAAATTTTGATAAAACAAATTATTCTAGAAAAATTACTCTAACATCCTTCAGTATAACCCAATGATACCTTTCACACATGTCCCATATTCTTCTATTATGACTCTACTAACATAGCAGCATAGCAGTTGGATTATTATTATTTTATACTCATATCAGTGGGGAAACTTTTACATCGATTCTTTTTGTTATGCATTGCCTGCACGACTGCCTGGCTGTTCTCAGTTTTCGCTGGTGTCTGCCTTTTTTTAGGTTACATTCACATTTAGGTAACATTCAACATAAACTGATGCAGTATCATGACAAAGAACAGAGTGCAGTCTATTCTGCCATATTCAATACACCGGAATGCTCTAAGAGAGGAGTGACATGCTGCACTAGGTGTGGTTTAGTATGAAGATCCTGTCATTTTTGCTAGAACATTTCCAACAACTAAAGAACTCTCCATACATTTACAAATAGCAATATAAAGAAAGCTTAGATTGGTACATATGAAAAAACCTAATAGGACGGGAACTCATTGGGAGAATACTACTAATACTGTACCAGCCTCTTGTGAAGAGGAGACAGACGCAAAAAGGTGGAAGGAAAGCACGCAGGGATGTTGAAGTCCCTGTGTTTACATCAGAAAAATTCTTCCAAGAGTTTGGCATCTGGGGCCAGCAGATGCCAGATTTGCCTAATGAGAGGGCACACCAATTAACAACACTGTGACAAGTTGAAGGGCAATGGAAATATTCTGGTTCCTCAGTACAATCCAAAGCAGCAAAATGCAGATATTGCCAGTGAAGATAACACCATGATCAAAGGGCTGGAGCATGCCCCCTGTGAGGACAGGCTGAAGGAGATGGGGTTGTTCAGCCTGGAGCAGAAAAGACCCTAGCAAGACCTTATAGCAGCCTTTCAATACTTAAAGGGGGCCTGCAGGAAAGATGGGGAGCGACATTTTAATCAGGAAGTGTAAGTATAAGGCAAGGAGTAATGGCTTTAAACTGGAAAAGGGTAGATTTGGATTAGATATAAGGAAGAAAATCTTTACCGTGAGGGTGGTGAGACATTGGAACAGTTCGCCCAGAGAAGTTGTGAATGCTCCCTCTCAAACTGTTCAAGGCCAGGCTGGATGGGGCTTTGAGCAACCTGGTCTAGTGGAAGGTGTTCCTGCTCAAGGCAGTTGGGTTATAACTAGATGATCTTTAATACAAACCCTTCTGTGATCCAATAATCATTTTAACTTTAAGAGAATGAAAGTAACTTAAAAAAACTTCACTACCAGACAGGTGTTATGACTCCGATGTACTACAATCTAGGTTTGTTAGCAATGCAATACTTGTGTATGATAATTAAGCACAATTTTTGTCACATATCGAATTGAATCCTAAGTTCCTTTCCCACATTCCCTATTACTTAGTTACTATAATCAAGTTCACTGACTTCAGTATGAAACTTGCCCAAATTCTGTTTCAAGTCCTTTCCTTTTTACTCTTAATGGCAGTTATGCTCATTTGCCTAATTAAACTGCTTTGGTTGTTGAGAAGGTGAAAATGAGCTTCAGCAAGTCAGGATAGAACAGAAATTCTGGGAGTTCTTATTCTATTAATTGATCTATCCATATAAGTACTAGAAATATCAAATACATATGCACTAAGCATTATAGAATTCATTTGCAAAATAGATAAATGTTGCTTAGCCTAAACTCAGCTGAAGTCTATGGAGAGCACTGACAGTGACCTCTGGCAGAACGTCGTCGAATTTTTGCACTGAAGCTGTAAGATCCAAGGGACATTTTTTAAGGAAGGAAACCAACAAATTCGGTGAACTGAAGTGTGTGGTGTCTCTGCTGTTGTGAACGTTTTTAAAAACAGTATTTGAATTGTGGCCTTAAGGGAACCTTGATCAGTTCAACATATTTCACTGAACCTTAGAAAGTAAGTTACATGCCAAGCATATAGTATTTTTCAGAGTAAAAAAAAAAAAGCTTAACATTAAACATGGAGTGTACTAAATATATTATAGAGTGTATATTGAAAAAGAATGTAAATTATTTTAAACAAAGATGAGACACTTGAACAGGTGCAGTCTAGCCTCTGATATTTTATTCATATTTTAATAATGCTGCTGTTTGCATTCTCTCCCCTCTAAGAGAAGGTTATACCTGGAATTGCCATCAAGACAGGCAAGAAGCACTTCAAATTATTTGCATCTAGATTTGCACTTTCCGAAAAGTCTTTGGCATTTGAACACAGTGTTTTGCTAAAGGTCCTCACTGTCCCAGAAGACAGATAGGATCCCAGCTTCTGCTTTTCCCCTTTTATCCTTTGTAGGATCTTGCACCATTTTTAAACAAAGAGATTCTAAGTTTTCTCCATGGACAAAATGCAAATCTCTATGAAGACAGTGACAGAACACTCCTTGTCCCTAGCAATCTTTGGATAAGGACCTGTATGCCATCTTGAGTGCAGCTGTACTCAGGAGTCTTCATTCTCTTTCCATTTTATTCCATTGCTATATTCTTTCCTAAATTAATAGGAGTGGCTGGTGAAATTTACAGATCTGCTAAAAACACGCTATTTGGAAGGCATTGTAAAAATAGGTTTATCTTTAACATTTTGCCAACTGCTTGGTAGGTTATAAACAAACCCATAATATCAACCACTGCAAGCAATTTTTAGTGAAAACTCTTTTGGCAACCCCTGTCTAAAATTTGATTACTGTATTTGGTACATTGATTTAGCAATGAAAGTGACAACAATATCATCATTTTAAACTTCCTTGCAGCAGTGTTGTAGAGATACTCTTGAGTTCATGTTTGTGTAGCTTTCCCTGTCTGCTTTAAATTACAAAATGCATTATTTAAGGAGAGTGATAACAGCTCTAATTGCAAATAAAAACAGGGTGTATCTTTGAATAGTGCCCCTGTGAGATGTTACAACTAAACCCAGTACTACAGGAACAGCACATAAAACCTGATAGATTATAGAAAAAAGCCCAGTGACAGTTTTCATGGTCTGTTCACTCAATATTGCATTTCTGAAGAAAACATTCTTAGTTAAATTTGCTCAGCAAGGAACAGAAACACTAACTGTTGTTTATGTGTAGTTAGAAGCTCCTATTACAGACTAAGGCCTCACCATGCAAGATGAGGTGCAAATATAACAAAAAACTTGTCCAGCTACAAAGGAAGGATGATATGAACATTATAGATATGCTCTGTTTACATTTTTATTGCAATAATCTTTAACATTTTTCAGTTCAGACACTTCCTGTCTTGTACCAACCGCTACTTCTAATGGCCAACTGAATTCACCGGTGGTACCACAACAGCTCACACTATCCTGCTGCGTTCGACCCCAGTAACACTGCACTTATTTTGGAAGAAGAGC